>NC_143549.1:121014565-121170326 GCF_054136105.1 Typopeltis vanoorti
AAGCCAACCGAGGGAATGGCTTTAAAGGAAAGTTAATCTACCGACACACCCTCACTCAACACCAATCCTTTGAGCACCGTGCTACTACGGTGATCATATTTCAGCCCACCACACTCCTACACAATTTGGCTCAAAGTTACCCCGACTTACTATCAGTGACCTTTCAGGTAGGGCGTGGTGTCTGCAGGGTGCACGTGGAAGATCGGTCCCACCTAATCCTTCAACTGTCAGCCTTGTATAGTTGCATTCTAGTCCAACCTCCCACTGTTTGTTCTATCCCACAAACCACCTCTTCTTCATTTCACTTGCTGTTTCCTTATCAGAAACTTTCTCATTTAAAACAATGTAGAGAATGAAATCAATAATAATAAAAAAAGAAATATGGGGAAAAATAAGCAGGACAATAGTTATTAAACTGGCAATTGCCAAAGGAAATTCTGGTTAGGCTGCCTCACTAGTGTAATTATGGGGTGTGTGGACAAATTATGTAGTTGTAGCTTCTTAAAATTCCTGCATGATCAGAATAAAATGAGGCTCAAGCAAATACCGCACCTTATGTACCTTAACAAGGTTTTATGGAAATTTTATAAGAAAATTTACGTCTTAAAATATGACATTATTTGAATAACACTGTCATTAAATTTGAGAAAAATACTGATTGTTGTGGTATTCTCCTCCTATCTTTTGATTATCGTTTCAATAATTGTGGAAATAATTTATGCAAATTTATGTGGAAATATATTTTGCAAATAAGCAGTCTGAATAGATTGGTCCGCGGAGATGGCTAATCCATTCTTTCTGAATAGGGAAGAAAGGGAGTCCCCTCCCGAGATATTACAGTTTTTATACACAAAAAAGATTAGCATAATATCGCGTTGTACTCCATCATGTCAGTATAATGCAATATCATGGAAATACAAAAAAAAAGTTTTCTTTGATAGACAAAATCATCATGAAACTAATGATATTTTGAATTTTGTTTTATGGAAAGAAAGCTGTTGAAGCTGACACGTTAGCCACTATCAACACGTTACTAGTGGCCAGAATCTTTGAGAGAAAGATCTCCAGAAATTTCAAGATTGCAACCATTCTTTTCTTTTCTTTTCTATGTTAGCTGATCTAATAATGAGGTAGCAAGGTTTTTTTCTGGAAATTCGATTTTATTTATTACACTATGCAAGCAAATCATCCAGAAGAAAATTGGCAATTCACAGACATAACATAACATAACACAGATATATTCTGAATAACCTCACAGTCTTAGGTGCTTCGTTCTTGTTTCCAACACAACCAGTCACTTTGCTCTGTTCTTCTTTCTCTTGTAATTCAATAGTGAAGTGTGAGCTATGTCCCTCGAGGGTATGATAGGCACTTTGGAAGTCGATAAAGCTGTTGGAGGAGGGAGAAGTATCCACTTTTCTTCTTTAGGGCTTCACCTCGAGTTCGGCTCTTTGTTTTCTCGAAATCTTATATTGGTTCTGTTGTGGACTTCCCATGTATGGGAAGTTCACGCATGATGAATGTTTTTTCTTGGAAAACTTAATTAAAATCATTGAAGTTGTTCAATAGAAATATATAATCGTTGTACTCTTCATAGTGTATCAACAATGTATCTTTTTCTCTGTGTTTCTTATACCTATTCCCTTATCCCTTGCAATTATTGATTAACGTTTCTTAATTTGTTGATTAATTATACAACATTGTCTTTAAAGTTTATATTTTTGCTCTATTTATAATTCTACAGTCTTTAAGTCGCATATTTCTTTCATGCGCAATCCATCACTATGCAGAAGCCTACGGATACTACGAAAGCTAAATGGAATTATTTTACAATTTTATATACTGTAATTTTATATATACTTTAATAATTTTATATATTTTCACATGTAATATTAAATATTAGTCACGAATAACCTGCTTGTAATCATTAAGTTTGTTGATTTCAAACTAACATTCCGCTCTGTGAACAGAAAAAAATATTCCAAATGCTGCATAATAAAGATACAGATTATGAACTACTTAAATTCCAAACTGTATATATTATTAGAGCGGTTTACTATTACCATTGTAACAAAGCAATAGTGTAATAAGGTAATATCAATACACAGCAATTCAAGTGAATAAAGGAGTGATACAAGACTGCCTACTTTCATTCTTGACTTTTAAATTTCTTTATAAAAGATATCAATAATAAACCAGAAAAAAAAGAAAAGAAAAAGAAAAAATAATAAGCTGCAGATATATTGATCACAAAAAACATAGATACCATTATTATAATTGCAGATACAAAACCGAATCTACACTATTAGAGAGCAAAAACCCGTAAAAAATATAAAAGATCAACTAATATCAAGGAAAGAAAAATAATGCAGAGAAGGAAGAAAAACAGAGAAAGTGACAATAACATTAAACCCAAGTAAATAGTTTCCATTAATCAAATTTAATGATAACATTTGATTTCAACGATATTCAAAAATTAAACACAGAATCTCAACAGGAAAGAAAATGACGACTAATTACTAATAATATGGAAAAATAAATGCCATCCGGTTGGCTGAGGGATTAGTGTAGCTGCGTAGTGAGCTAACCATTCAGCTCTCAAACCAATAGGCTGGAGGTTCGAATCTAGTTGTGCGCATAGATGTTTGTGATCGTCTTTAGATGGGAGATGAATTTCAGCGCCGGTGTGAGACCACTGCCCTGCTGATTGGAGGCCTGAAGTGGCTTATGAAAAAGTTTAATGTTTGGTCTCTAGACTAGAGTTTCCGGACCAGATAAAAATAAATAAAAATACAAAAATTAATTTTTAAAAAAATCCTTTCCCGTCCACGGAATTAAGGTGCTATAGGTTTAGATGAAGAATCATCAAATGTGCAATTATTAAATTGAATAAATTTAATCTCTCTCTCTCTCTCTCTATTTATTGAATATTAATGTAATAGAGTTTGCAACCATTCGTAGATTGAGCTCTACATACAGCAATAAAAAGAACTATATAAATGAGATGAGTAAAGTAATCATTTATATTGCTTTGCCTCCATTTCAATATTGGACAAATTACTGTACTGTCGACATTTCAGAATTCCATCTCTGATACTGTCAAAACCTGGGGCAGCAGTCATTGATCTTCGTATAGCCAGCAAGATAGAGAACGAGACCGAAATAAAAACTAGTGAAGCTACTGCCTGGTGGAAAACACGTGGCAGTTATGCGAAACATAAAAACCTTCGGCAGATGGTATCTTGAAATTTGATATTGCACGCTGCATCCACCTTTACAGCCGAACTTTATGCAGCTTTATTTCTATCTCCCCGTGTTCCCTCGCGCAGCTCTTCGTGACTGAGCACGTTAGCTAAGATCTGGAAATGCTGACCTGACCTTCTGCTGTCCTAATGTGGCTATCGGGTTTCTACTGGACTAGCCTGGTCAGTGTAAAGACCTCTAACAGCATCTTTCGTAAGCACATGACTCGTTTCGCTCCAGTAAATCTTCGAAATAAATACAGAGAGCGCTCGAAGTAATAAAAGTCCGCAGAGGAACAGCTGGATAAAGGACGGAACGATCATACTCATCGCGTGATCGTGGGAATAAATAGGAACTTCAGAAAAAGGAAATAACATATGGATCTACGTATCTGGCGAGTGCACCAACGAAATTCTGTAGGTTGTCTACATGAGTAGATACGCAAATCAGAAGGCAATAAAGGCTGATGTATGTTTCCCAAACAGACACTGCACCAGATGGTTGGTTGCTGAATTAATGTATGTTATTACATAGCACAAAGTTGTCTCCGTTGTTGCCTGAAGCTTCCCTCAGCTAGGCTGCAAGGACACGGATTTGGGCAGAGATTTCGTACTCCTTCTGGCCTGAAGATCGTTTATTAGTAATAATTATTGCTGTCAAACCCATAATTATGTCTCTCAGCAATGCATATATATAGCTGTCATTAGAATTACATTTATCGGATGATTAATAGTGTAAAAGAGAGTTTAATACGCAGTTGAGATGTAGCTGGATGTTAAGTCGGTTGTTGCAGATGAAAACTAACTGAAATGATGGTAACTGTTTAAAGTAATTAAAATTAAACTCTAAAAAAAATAAATGGTTCTTGAACAAATGGAATTCAGAACATTCTAATGATTAAATTATGTGTATTCGCTTCTTGTTGACAGATTAACTTTGTGCATGATGGATCACTCGTACTCTTATGCGAAAATTCCGAAGTAAATGAAGGCAAAGTTCAGCGTTTTGGAAGAACAAGAAATAGAAATCCAACACGCTAATTTTTATCAGGAAAATTTCGATTGTTGGAATTAGTATAAAGAAACTAAAGCTGTAACATATTTCATATTGATAATCTGTCGATGCTTCACAGATTGATTTATCTTCTGAAGAGTGACAAAATTCAGAGTGATACTGCAGAAGGTATTCTGCAGTACCACTCCGAAATAATGGGATTCGAACCCGGTCCTTTCTGCACGGAAAAACAAACAGAAAGGCACAAAGACAAAGTGCAATAGTTTGAATGGATCCTTCTAAAAAAAAAAATACTTTTCTTCATTTCTTTTACAACGATTACTTCATAAACGATTATTAATTACCGATTCCAGCAGTGTTGAGTAGTCTGAAATGTCAGGAATAGATTAATCCCACGTCTAGAAGTATAAGAAACGATAAATGGAGACGGATAGACCTCACACGATGGCCTTATCATTGGTTGTTCAATTGAGAAAATTATCTTTACGCGTTGTACTGTTATCAGTCGTACACGGACATTAACAAAAAACAAAAGCTGGGGAAGCAATCCGTTATCTTGCTAGACATGTTGAAGAAAAGATGCCTTCTTTCTACCGCACGTGTTAATAGTCGTGCGTCTTTTGATCTTGTAGAGCAACAAATGTAAGAAGTGCAAACAACTTTACAAACGGGGAGACGCATTGTCACTTTGGGATGTGCTGGGTGGAGGAACAACTTTAGTTGGTCTTATCAATTAACTAGAGGTGCTCAGCGTTTTATAAGCTTGGAATACATTTCTTTCCTCCTTCCTTTTTTATTTTAAATTCCTGTTTGCATCTTTAATAGTATAGTTTAATGAAATAAATTTCACAGCGTTTAAGAAAATTGGTAGTTTAAGAAATTAAGTTTCGAAGCATTTATTAAACTTAATGATTAAAACTCACAGCAACGCATATCTTAAACAATTAGATTCATAATCAATAAATGGAGCCTCCATAGCTCAGTCAGTATAGACGAAGCCCTTTGGCTGGAAAGAACTGGGTTCGATAGTCGTTCGTGACGTGAGGAACTTTTATCTGGTCTCTTTCGAACAAAAGTGAGTTAGCCGGTCTCATAAGGAGGTAGGGGTTTTATTTTTTCACCTGGAAACTCGATTTTTCGTGTTTGCCAATTTGCCTCAGAACAGGCAAACTGGCCCCTGAACCAACGGATCTACAGACATAGGACACTCTCATACGGAGGTAGGAAATTTTTTTTTCTAGGAAACTCGGGTTTTTCTTCCCGCATACAAGCAAATCGGCAAAGAGAACACACGCAATTTACAAACAAAAATAATATTGGTGGGCGGTAGTGTTGTATGTTGATTTTTGTTTGTAGTTGGAGGATTAAGTAGGAAAAACAATGAAATGTGTGTCCTTCCACTATGAACCCTTGAGGGGGGGTTCACATAATAATACTACTAATAATAATAATGAGCTAAAAATTATTCATTGAAACGATTCGTTTATAGAGACATTTTTTGAAGTACATACTAGTCGATTATATACCGTCAATTCGTATTGGCCATGCTGAATTACAGGATAAATATATACCTATCAGCGAAGTTCGTCGATATGTTTTGTCAAAAAACTTGCTAGTTCTTGATAGATAGTATATTTTCACCTACTGTCATGAAATACTTCGCTGTTCCTTTTAATTGTTTATGGTTTTTAATGATTTAAATTCAGGTTCTAGATTAAGAAGTCTCCTATGATTCTTATTCCTGCTCATCTTTATATAAGGTAGAGATGTTGTTTTAAACTTTTTTTTTTTTTCATCATTTCCTGGTATTAGATCTCTATTGAATTCCTTCAAATTCTGTTCAAGAGGATTTGAACAGATGTATTTCATATGAAGAGGTATGTTTACTTGATCATGGGCCGAAGCATGGTTTATTTACTATTGATACGCACTTCAGATATCAAGTTAAACAAGATATGTGCCACATTTTCATATGAATGAAAGTTAAACATATACAACTTTGAATGTGATAACAAAATATGTATATTAACTAGCTAAAAGTCATCTTCTGACCATTAGTGGTCGGTTCTTTTTGATAAGATTCGTCTTACAGGTGAAGAACCTTTTCATATTTCTTGCCATCTATTGATATGAGGACGTACTGCTACCGTGACAATTAAAGAGGTCCAGCAACGTAAATATCTGATACGATGATCTTCATGAAGGACACGAGAGCTTATCTCTCTATCAGCAATCAGAACAATGATTGCTGAGCAGGAAATCAGGCTTAGTTTGCTGCTAATAGACGAGGCCAGATCTACATACCTCTTCATATGAAATACATCTATTCAACAGAGATCTAATACCAAGAAATGATGAAAAAAAAGTTTAGAACAACAACTACCTTATATGAAGATGAACAGGAATAAGAATCACAGCATCCACTTCTTAATCTAGAACCTGAAGTGGAAAACTTTCAAATCAACCGCTACTAACAAACTCCAACAACAAAGCCACAATAATTGCAAGCAATCAACCATCATAAAGAGCCAGCAAAACCTCAAGTTACGCTTACATTGGATCATCCGATATTATATCTCTTCATGTTTTTTTTTTCTTTTTCTTTTTCTTTCTTACTTTCCCTTTTTTTTAAAAAAAAATTTCCATCCTGTTGGCTGTCACGCAACTCGGCACGTGCTGGGAGGATTTTAAAAAGACAGACACGGAATTTTTCTCTTCATTCTGGCTGTTAATACCATCCACAGTGATGGCACTAACCTTGCCCTAACGTGCTTTGCTCGTGAATTTTTACTACTTAAACAATTGCAATGCTGTTGCTACACTCCCCGAATTTCGTCGCCTGAACAAATGTTCGACGAGGTCCACTATCTCCACGTGTTCTGCGACGAATGATTAGTCGTTTAGAATAAACGGGATCGTTGGGTGGGTGGGGGGGGGGGTAGACCTGGCAGAGGTCGCAATCCCATTAGTTCACAAGTAAATGAAGTTGCTACTGCCGTTGCGGAGCAGGCCATGAATAACAGTGTTGGTTCCTGCTGTGCACGTGCTGTATTAAGACACATGGATGTGCCTTACACAATTGTCTGAAAAATTCTGCGGAAGATTTTGTATCTCTATCCATTCAAGATAACCTTGACGCAGGAGTTGTGCCTCAGGACTTTGAAAGTCGACTGGCATTCGCTTTAACATTCTTTGCTCGAGTGGAGTTGGACGCTGCGTTGCCGTGAATGAATTTGTGGGGAGATGAGGCTCACTTTCACCTGAACGGAGCTGTGAATACACACAGCTGCCAGGTATGGGCTAGGCAAAACTCGCAATCCAACACATCCCTTTACATTCACCCAAAATTACTGTCTGGTGCTGGTTTACAGTTTCATTTATCATTGGACCATTCTTCTTTGAGGACATTCTCCAGTCGGGTTCTCGGATGTGCCCAGTTACTGCCGAGAGGTATCGCGATATGATAAACAATTTTATTGAGCCACCGCTACAGCAGCGCCTGTGTGGATTCAGTCATTTTCATGCAGGATGGAGCTCCTTCACATAACTGTAGATCCGAACAGGGTTCTTCAAGAACATTTCGCGGAGGCCAGAGTGATCAGCCGTACATTTCCTACTGCATGGCCGCCTCGTTTTCATTTGATCTGCTTCTCAGTGACTTCTGGTTTCGGGGATTTCGCCAAGACAGGGGTTTATCGGGATCATCCTGGTAACTTGCCAACACTGAAAGACAGCATAACGCGGCATGTGCGCAACATCAGTCCCGACCAGCTGCGTTCTGCCGTTGAACACACTGTGCAAAGGAGGCAGTTCGTGGCATACCGAGGACAGCACATTGAACAGTACAGCTTGTGAATACATAACGGAAGTGAATAAAAATGTCTTATTTATGCTTGTGTCGCTTTTCTCCTTCTTAAAAACAGAAAAATTACATCTAAATTCTGTACGTCCTACACCACCCCTGGTGGCGATTTTTAGAATTACTTTTTCCCTCCCTTCAGATATCGCTTCCGCAAGACGCGCATTGTATTCCTGCAAAAGTTTCGCTGTATATGGATAACTCAGTGGCGCTCCACATGGCCTTAAACAGAGTACTTTAATTTTGATCACCGTGTGTAATGTACATTTTTATTACTTTTCTTGAATGAGAAATCTCACTCTTTCAAAGATAATGACAAAAAAAAAAAAAAAAAAAAAAATCCATTAAATCAGTAATATGACTTTGTGCCTTGGAAATTTGTCCAAAATTGTGCTGAAATAATTTATTAACAAAACGCGTCGGCGTATTTATAACGAATCTTGCAAACTATCTCGAAATTCAATGTAATCAAACAATTAAAATAATACTGGCAAACAAGTAGCCGCTCCAAACAGTGAATATGCAGAGACCATGCTCTGCTTCTGTATTTGGCTCACTTTTTTATTATTATTATTATTTTTTTATACATACTAGACGTTTTCCACATGAAATATTAAATGAAGTAGGTAAAACGGCTGAAGAGAAATTGGAAGAAATCGGATGAATGATACAGACTATAGAATTTTTTTGGAAGGAAATGCTTCCACCCTAACACCTTCATTTATTAATAAGATTTGGCTAAATTTCCCAGAAAAAGCCAATCAATAACATAAGAAATAGATGTGTCCAAAATTTGCTCAAAATATTGATTGAAGAACACACACACACACACACACACACACACACACACACACACACACACACACACACACACACACACACACACACACACACACACACACACACACACACACACACACACACACACAATGTCAGAGGAGGAGGGGGAGAAAAAACAAAACAAATATGCATTTTTGGGGGGAGAGAGAATATCTTGTTTTACGTTATCTTCAAAATGTTCCGATCTTCTCATTAATTCAATTTATCCCATCGAAGTTGACAAGTTGTATCTTGATTATTTCTGCTGAATAAAAGTGGCGGATGGGTAATATTTAGGATGACCAACCGTCCGGATTTCGAAAATAGTCCCGTTTTAAGATTTTTTTTTTGTTTCACTCGAAAATTGCAACAACACTGTTAGTTGGCTTCTCAGTCCGCCAACATGAGCAGAAAGCAGTGTCTATGATTATGTATATGATTTTATTTTATTTTTATATATTCTGATAACTGATTGTGTTCTACAGACTGTGCTTCCATAGATCAGCACACATTGACGATGCTCTTTGGCTGGAAAGACTTCGGTTCGATTCCCGACTAGGGCGAGAAGAATCTTTATTAAGAACTTGTCAAACTGAAGATGAGTTGGCAGGTGTCATACGCAAATTGCAAGGTTTCCCTCTCGCAAAATCAGGCCGTCCTACAAAACAGACAAACCAACCAGAAGAACACATCCAAATAACAGACCTACTTCAATGAACTTATTACTTTCAAATGAGACTAACTACACCTAAGTTTTAAAAAAAAAAAACTGTAATGATTCAATATATCTTAGACTAGACTGAAATCCAAGTGTGAATGTCTTGTAACTCTTTGAAATTTAAAATCTGTGCTTTATCTTTAAGAAATTTCTTGTAACAGCAAGCAGACATAAAGGCAAATCTGAAATTATTTTATATATATATATTTATTTATATACATACATACTAGGGGACTCTGCCCCCCCCCCGGTGCCTACGGCGCCCAACCCCTCGAGTTCCGGGTTGGTAAACCGCCCCCGGAGAGGTTCTCGATTGTTTTGAAACGTCCAACAAATTGTTGTCTCATGAAGGCAAACACACTGTTGGACGTTTCAAAACAATGAAGAGACAAAAAAACGTGACATAAAAACATTTCAAATTTCGGATTATCTTTTTATATATAGAGAGTAGATATATATATATATGATTTGGTGACTCAAGAAAAAGTATGAACGATATCCAAAACCAGATAGTAGTTACAGAAAAATATTTCATTGGCGTAATAGTTAAGCAAAGACGTAGTTACTGCTCTTTATCTAACACAACTCCATTCCGACTGCTTCTGTTAGTTACGAATAAATAAATTATCTCTTAAAGATCAGTTCCAACTGTTTTTACATTTTAAAGCATTTCGGTGATTCCGTTTCGATCTATTCTTAATTTCGTTATTTTTCAATTTTTATATTTTCATATTTTTCTTTTGAGTTCTTCAACCACAGCGTTATTCTTCCTTTAAAAAAAAAAAGTAAAGCAGATTTCCAGGTTACATCTTCGCTACATTCTACCAGAGCGTAAAATCTTACTTTGTCTTATCTATCGGTATTATGTCCATAATAGCTTTTACTGCACGCGTTCCTCGCGCATCCCACAATATTTCTTGTTCTTGCATTCGTTGTCATTGGGATCGCATTTCCTTCGCATTCCTCCTTCTTGGTATTCAGTTTCGTTGTGTATACAACCTCGAATGTAATTGGAAAAGTGCATGCATCGCATGAAACACGCCTTCAAATTTCTGATTTGTATTCTGCAGTCGACGCGAGTGGAGGTGGCGGTCTCATTCTTATGTCCGTCTCTTTGCATCTGTGTGATGTCATGGAAAATTTTCTCAGAACTCCTTCATTATCCTCACAGCAGCAGTTTCATTTCTTTCATCGTTTCTTTTATTTTTATCTTCCTTTTTTTATTTTCTTTCTTTTATTTTTATCTTCCTTTTTTTATTTTCTTTCTTTTATTTTTATCTTCCTTTTTTTATTTTCTTTCTTTCGTTTTTTCGTTTTCGTTTTTATTGAAAGGAAACAATTTTAATTTGGTTGCCTATTTAATACATTAATCCAGATGATTATGTCCTATAAGGAAGATCATCTTACGTTGATTTTTATACTAAAATATTATTTTTGCTTATGAGAAGGACATCATTGATATCACTGAAGATTCTTGATATATTTGCTATTGCAAGAAATCACGCGTAGAAAACTAGAATATCGACGGATCACGTGGTCCATGAGGGTCACTATTTTCATGATTGTAATTATGGTGGCCAATTAATTCATTCTTTAAAAGAAAACATTTATTGCTTATACACCGCGTACTAAATTTTAACGTGGGTCATAACTCATAGCTGTTTCTGAAGCTGTCCCCCTCATGCTACTTTTAGGGTGATCGTGGATTCCATTGAAAAGTTGATCTTGCTGCCCAGAAGTTGTCAGAATTCCCGTCCAATATCGCCAGTGACAACAACAGAAAAAAAAAATAAAAACTTGTTCCTTTGCGATACCTTAAGCAGTCGTGCACACCAGGAAACAGGAAGTAATCCGAAAAGGGTCCTACAGTGTTTCACGCAGCAGTATTAATTTTTCAACATAGAAAAAGAAGTCGAGAAGCTGTCAGTCGCTTCTGTTCACATCAACACACTCTAATATATACGGCAGCCTCACGCTTTTATCGCTTACATTATTACGAGTTCGCCACCTGGAGGTCTTGAAACACAGACGATATCTTCGTGCAGGAAGTAAAAATCTGCATCTGTCAACAACCGCGACCATCTGCGAACCAACGGGATAATATTTCTATTGTTTTCTCTTTCTAAGATTGAGTTAGAAGGTGAGAAAATTATCGTCTCACAGTATTTAATGTTACAGGCTCTTCTCGCAAGCGAATTAAGACTACAGGTTTAGCTACCCTTCTCTAATTACCATCCCAGAAATCAGAAACAGCACCGTACTGAGCAACAACGATCAACTAAGAAGGAAGTTTCCATTGTTGTCATAAGAGAATGGATGAACCGTTGGAGATTAAAGTCTTGAATAAACAAATGAAGCGGGGAAAAATAGGAAGCGAGTTGCTCTCTTTTGCGCAAGGAGATATTAACGATAACTAAAATCACACACCCCGATACAAATTTTTAACGTGTTTGATGCGATGTTTGATTTTTTTTTTTTTTTCGCTTCTGAAATTTTAAACGTTATTCTAATTGGAATCATTGCTCATGTTAATAAAGAGATAACCGCTTTGATTAGAATTGCGATTTTATTATTATTTTAAATATTAATAAAAAATTATTACTCTGTGTCTATAGAAATAAATTCACACCTCTTCATATCGGTCATGGCAAGAATATCAATATCCCGACAATAATTGAACAGATTGATCTGAGATGAAACTCCAGAGGGTAATAGATGGCAATACTGTAGCCAATGAAGTTTTAAATAACTGAGGCTCGACTATTGCCGTTACCTCACCATGACCAGAGCTTATAGCTCAATAACATCCTATCCATACATTTTCTTCTACGGATAACGGGGAATATGAAAAACATTCTTGCTTCACCCATCTTGCCAAAAAAAAAAAAAAAAAAGACAGATTAAGAGAGGAAAGCACGTTTGTTTTCATTAAAAAAAAATAATAAAAAAAAAGTACAAAACTCATTTTCCTGCAGATGAAAATTGTAGCCCACACTCCAGTTGCGCCTTTCAGAGCGTAGTCAAGCAAACACCAGACGAAACGACTGAAGATGTGATTGTCCCACTACGACAGTGTGCTGGTGCCATCAGCTGCTAATATACCGACAACCATTTTGGGTATGCGCATCACCTTGATTTTTTTTTAATCACTTATTTCGGAGTAAGGAGCAAAACTGGAATAGGAATCGATACTCTCTGAACTTTTGTTTTTGTATGCTCACAGATACACAATCAGTTTTAACGAACTGCCATAGTTTGAGGAACAAACAGCCATAGAGCCCACCTTAATAAGATGTATGACCTCCTTTCATTGCGATGACTACAGCAATCCTACGGGAATAAATTACACAAGCGTATGATAGCGATCAATGGGAATTTTGGAGCATTCTTCCTGTAAGCATATAATGAGGTCCTGTACAGTTGTGGAGCGGACGGCCAAGGTTACAGAAATAATATGTACGCATTCGAGTCAACGCTGGGATCTGACCATTCCTATCTCTCCATATCACAAAAATTAGAAGATCGAAAGTTTAGGCACAACTCTCACCACGAAGTACCAATGCGAGCAAGGTAGAATCTCCCTAGTTTGCTCGCCATTGTTGCACTGCATTTAATGAGCGGTTAGTTGATTAGGCACAAATGTATAATAGAGCAGCACTTCATTTTATCATCGGAACAGTCTCAACTCTTTGGGACACCGATTCTGTGAAGTGTCAAAGGGACTCTATAAGGATGTTCGCCCAAATAGATACACTTGCACAATGCAGTCGAGCCTACATGGCCTCAACAGTTCGTTCTGGAGTTAATTACACAGAAAATGCGGTTAAAATCGATAAAACAGGCAAATAGAGTCAACTTCATGTTTCTGGGAGCATCAAGAACATGATGCTCCAATCATGTTCTTGACCTCAGGTCCCTGTGCTTTGTAACACGGCGTAATTCTGCTGAAATGACCGTTAGAAGAAGGATAACTGTGAGCAAGAAGGGCTGCATCTGGATTGGCAGGAGTGTTCAAGTACGCTATAGTGTTCCGATGTTACTTCATCTCTAACACAAGCTGAAAAATAAATTAATTAATAAAAATAATAATAAAACTTCCTACACCAAACCGTGCCACAGTCGCCACGTCCCGGACTTTGCTCTCCTCTTTGAACCACTCGAATACGGATTCTCCAAATGATAATTTTTCCCACTTCTACAGTGTCTAGTGGTGGCGTGTAGCCACTATTTTTTAGCAGCTGTTTCCTTTATTGACAAGGGAGAGGAATTATGTGAGGTCGCCATCTCCTATATCCACTCCATGATAGGATTTGGATGCATATGTTTCTTTATAGACTATTGTTGTACTGCGCTACTATTTGACTGATGTGCTCGTGCGATTCTTACAACTCTCTGTCGATCTCACATCAACAGAGCCTGTTGATGTGAGATCGAATGTGTCCTGATTATTGTACAACGTTTGGTATATTCTAGAGGTCGCTCTGATTAAACTTTTCAGCGGGGTAGCAGATTTTTCATTGTATTTGCATGGTTACCACTGTGAACCTTTTGAAACCACTTCAGACCTGCAAGATGTGGAATGATGATCTCACACCGGGCGATTTAATTTATCTACAACCTAAGGACATTTAGAAACATTCCTATCTATATTCCATTAGAACTACCTTGCATATGGGTAATCTGGTTAGTCAATTAGCATGCGAATTCCCCTCTTTCTACTATAATTATGTAGCCTGAAAATGATACATCGCTCTTGGATGAAACAGTGCATTCCATGGATGAACTTTTTTTAAATATGAATTTATATATTAATGTTTGATGTTTTTCTCGAAGTCTGTAGAAAATATTCGATAAAAAAGGAAAACCATGGACTTCTGGATGAGGAAAACAAAGATCGGTTGACCAGATAATTTCAGAAAATAAATATTTAAAAGTACTGCAATCTTATATTTTATGATGAACTTAGAGTAGAATGTCACAAATCGATATTCCCACATACTTAGAATTTAGTTCTATCTCCGTGTTCACGGATCTCTTCAAAAGTGGTTGTAGCTTGAAGAATCTTGACATAATAGCTTGAATACAGTGATGTAGCTAGAGCTTTTGTCGCCCAGGGTGGTCCCTGAGTTTGCAGCCCCTCTCAATACACACAAAAAATACTACAAAAAGTTAAAATGACGTATAGGGAAATAAACATAATCAGCATCAACATTCTAAAATGTTATTTTTCTTGCTTTTCCGTTAGCAAAATCGTCGATGATATTGTCGAAGTCTATCACTCAGTTGCTGTTCTATAGACAGCATGGCAAGATTTCTTAAACGCAAAGTGCTGCCCGAGGCGGACCCCCCCCCCCCCGTAGCTGCGCCACTGCTTAAATAGCATACAGTTTAACAGGATTTACTACTAACTGTTCAGCGTAGTCAGAAGCACGTATAGCAGGTTGCGGGAAATAGTATTAATCATGTTAGAACATTAATTAGGTTTACATGAAGCTATGGTAATAGGCTATTGAGGTGTATTACGCTTAGGTATAAGTGATGGGATATATTTGGAGATGACGTCACGAATCGTGTCAGTAATATTTACAGTTTCGTCAAATGATACGAGAGCATGTCGTTTAACTGGAAATAAAAAAAACGTATGAGTTGAAGTGAAATGCAACCAAAGTGATGCTTAACAGGACCTCGTGACTGGATATGTTCTGCTGGAGAAAATGAAACGATGAAATGACAACTACAACATGTTTTCGCAGGGATAAAATTATTTTCTGTAATTAGGATTTTGAGTTTGCGTCGTGCTTAATGCACACTGTAATCTCGGCAGTGTAATTCATCCTTGAAAGATCATACAAACAGCATCTGTTTCTGAGTAAATACTGCCAAGAACATCATCATTTAGAGTAAATAGCATTAGGGGTGTTTACAAGGCACGTTTCCTCGGCACCATTTTATTGAGGTGGCACTCCGAGGAGAATTGCAATAACACGTCCTTCATTCTGTCGCCCAAAAGCACCTCAAGTAGCGATAAAATCACCACAGTCCATTTCGTAACCGTCCTTTTAGCGCTTGTGGCAGTCTCTTAAGAGAATGTTTCACGGCTTTCTTTCAAGAAAAATAAGTGATCAGCTGGAACTTGTACTACTCATTCCTTCAAATGACCGCATCACGTATTAACTCGAAGTCAATCGATTTCGGCTGATGATTATCATCGCCACAAATGCGAAGGAATTAGTAATAAAGACGACGGCAGCTATCGGTATGCAAATATGTTGTGGAAATGTCAAAAATTTCTTCCAATACAGTACACCGTATGGGTAACACGGCTACAGCTGTATTATAATTTTACGTTGCAGTTTCATGTCCCAAGATAGGATCAGGAAGACATCTGATACAGACGTCATTTTGCATTGTTACGTAAAATCTTACACAATAAGTTGTGAAAAGCGAAATCTTAAAAAACGCTGTTAATCTGTGAAAAGTTAAACTTAAATTATCATAAATTACTGTAACCTCCCCCCCCCACCACCACCACCATTATCAGCATACACCATTAGAAACCAACACAATGAATTGAATTAGAAACAATAAAAGCGCATGCCGAACGTTAAGTTTTGGCTGAAAAACACACATATGGCAGTTTAATACTGATTGTTAATGTATACGTCTAAGAAGTGCAATTTTATGAACATTGTGTTTCGTTTTATGGTGATGTCAAATACGAAAGGTTGTTTGATCTATAGGGTACAACTACAACTGCTGTGGGTGGGAAGATGAGAATGAAAAAAAAAAAGGGAAAAAAAAAGAAATTTTGCGCGTGAGATTTGAAAAACTGCAGATTATATGATTTGGGAAATACGTGTGAAGGGAAGGAGGGCGGAAGCACAACAGAACGAAGAGGAATATACGTTCTATGAGTTGGAGCAGAATTGTAGAGGGGCGGTGACTAGCCACTGCTTCGTGCTTTAACAGATTGAGGGGAGAACGGGAGAATTACTAATATCAGTTCTTATGAAAAGCGGCCATGGAAATATTTATAGAATACGAAGGCACAAGTATTGTTGTTCGGGTGTTATGTTACGTACAGTACCTTAAAAGAGATGTAGAAGATCCCACAATTTACCTGGTTATCAATTTTATAAATGATTCGTAAATACAAATAAAATATTTTACCCAGAAAAGGGAATAACCTCTTTTAGCCCTAAAGTTTTGGTAATCAGTAAGCAGCGGTCTTCAACTCGCACGATCGCTGAGGTTGGGTACATTCCTGCGTCTTGTTAGATAAGAGACGTGATGTTTCTAGTTATACTAATAGTTATATTTTTATGTATTTTGTGCTCAATTTTGCTGAGTTGCAGATTAAAAAACCAAATTTATTCCGAGAGGAAAAGTTCTAATTGTTTGATTCTAAGAGGAACTACATCTGAAACAAACCAGTTAAAAAAAAATAATAAAGGTTAGAAAAAGTTCAAGAATATTACGAAGTACTATTAGTGCATATAATTAATTAGATTATGTCTATATTTCGAATGTACTTACGGTATATGTAACCATATTTGAATATGGTTACTAATTGCACTCGCACTATTATTACGAAGTCCTTGTATAACATTACCAAATAGTCGAACAAGTATAATTAGACGCACTGAAGGTTGAGATTTGGCGAATGTTTATTCTGTTATTCTCTAACGCGCCGCTTTAGATTTATACAATTTGGATTTATAAAAATAAAAATAAACACCAATTTGGGTATAGATATCAATCAAATTATTGTGTTCTCAGTATATTTATCGATGAGCATCTAAGATGTAGTGCCGTTTTCTCAGTAACTCATCCTGACAGAGAAATAATGTCACGGCCAAGTAACTTGACTTCATATATACACCCAATTAGTAGTATGACAAAATGTTTAGCCCATCTGCATAGTTTGTTATGTCTAACAATTAGCTGTGTTCTCTGACTGGTTTGAGGCAGGAAAACCTTACTTATGAGACCAGGCTAACTTATGTTGAGTTGGAAAAAAAAAACATCTCGTATTTTAGCTTATGAACGAGATCTTCGGTGTGTGAAATAGCTCCTATTTGTTAATCATTTATTGATGATATAAGTAATTGAGTCTACCATTCGCAAAACCTGGTATACGATCAGACAGTATTGCCATGGAAACTCATCATATCAGTCTTACAATCTGGCTATCTTACTACCAGGTATACAGTTTCCGTATTATCACAGACAAACCTGTTTTATTATGTAAAGAAATATACCAGAGCACTGTAAAACAAAATGACTTTGATTTTTTTTGTTTTTTCTTATTTATGCGCCGAAACTAAGGCTTATTAAATTAATAAAATATTTGTGTAAAAAGTATCGTTTTGTATGAAGCTGTAAAAATGAATTACCTTTAAATTATAATAAAAAAAAAGTATTAAAAACTATAAGAAAAACTCGTCATCAGCTTGCGGTTGAAAATGCGAAGCATACTGGATGACTTTTTATTTTATTTTATTTATATTATGATTTGTTTTGCTTTGTTTTGTTTTCGTTTCTTCGGAATGCTTCAAACATTGATAATATGCGATCCTCAGATTTTCATAATCTATAAAGTTTCACCAAATCGTTACTGTGCAGTTACAGTGTGTAATAAAAAATTTCACCAGTTAGTTTCTGTTAATTACACAGAGTAATTAATGTATTGCTATACACGAAGGGCTGTCGTTGTTTCAAGTTTCAGATGGGACAAGCTAAACCAGATCAGTATTGTGCCCTCAGTAGGTATCGATGATGCTCTTTTGTTGAAACAAACTTCTGGTTTTTGACATGTAAATTACTCCACACTCTAAACTTGAATTCAGCATCTGCTTTCTACCACTCACATAAACAATGAGATATTTTCCCTTCGGTTGAAAAGACCCGTAAGAATTCCATCTAAGATGAGAGGAACTATATTCAGAAGGTGACTTACAAAATTTTGTAGAGATAGCAAAGTTTTTCATTGCTATCTCTACAAACTTCGGTTTTCTATCAAACGATCACAGGGACTAAAGAATATATGCTGTTAACAGGTATTAGCTGCCTAATGGAATTAATTGAAAATGTTTGAATCAGTTCTTTAACCTGTTTGGAATGTGTATGTGTTTTTAATCGGAGGCAATTAAATTCTTTATTTTTGACATTCTGGAGTGTTCAGAAATTAACGTATAGGTAATTTAAGTCATGGGTTGTCAGTTTTTTTCACTTGAGTTTCCGAAAGTGAATAAAGATGACCTCATCTACATTTCAATAAGCAGACCAAATGCCAATAAATGGCAGAGTCTCTGCTACTAATGGCTCACGCAAAAAAGTTAAGCAAGTCTGAGCGCGGTTAGTAGTTGGAAGGGAATCAATCGTTCGATGCTTTTGGCATCGGCTGAAGACTGGCCATTCTCACAGGGTTAACTTCGGCCTGCAAATTGACTCATGTCAGACCTCTGTGCTCGCGGGGCACGTGGGGATATGACATGACAGGATACCAGTATTGGCATTTGGATCCAAGATGAGTTATTAATCCGAAGTTACTACTTCCTAGCCGGAGTCTATTGCAGGCTACCCTCATTCCCCAAAGTGCTTAATGTCTATAGATCTGTGTGCTCAAGGAGCCAGTTTGCCTGTTTTGAGGAATGAAAAATCCGAGTTTCCGGGAGGAAAAATCCTCCGTATGAGATCGGCTAACTCACCTTTAGTCACTGACTAGAGGTGAATCGAAAACACCTGATAAAGTTTCCTCCGGTCAATGACGGGAGGAAACTTTATCAGGTCTTTCCCCCCAAAGAGTCGAACCAAGGTCTTTCCCCCCTACCCCCCAAAAAAAGGGCTTCGTCCGCCGACTGAGCTATGAAGGCTCATCTAAGAGCTGGAACTACACAAGATAACAGTGCAATAGTTTCTAATTTACAGCAAATAAATCGTGGTCCTCATCAAGTGTTGAAAGGGGAAGGGGAGTTCGAAGGCCAAAGTCTCTTCCGTGTCATCCACAAGTCAAGAAGAAAAATGAATGAAAGAAGACAACTTAATGTCATAGATAAGAAAATATCCCTATTTACACAGTGGCTCCTTGTCATCACAGAGTTTCACTGTCGCTTGTCAATGATAAATATTGTCACAGAGGTATGATACATTAGTAATGTTGTACATGTTGATCCACATTAATCTTTCTTAACCTCTTGACCTCCCATGCAACCAGTATGTTTATGTTCGGAATTAATAACTGCCAAAGAAAACAAGAAAGAAAGAAAGAAAGATGACTGCCAGTATAAAAGTTGCAGCGGCCTGTGGTTTGCTTTCGTGAGTACAACACGTGACAGATGTCCTCGCGCATCCACGTAACAGGGAACAAGTAAATACGTCTGTGATATGACATCAAAACTTTATGAACTACAAACATGAAAATGCGATCTGTCATTTGCACCATTAGTATTTTCTTCTTTATAGTCTCATTATCGCAGGATGTTTTCCTTATTGCCAGGAAGTTTTCATTTTATTTTATTTTTTCTTCCAAACAAACGAAGGTGTTTTCACAGCATAAAAACATGATTTATTTTCTTTCCTTTTCTTATTACAATATGACTTTTTTCTCCCCATTCGTTTATACTCCTCTTGTTTGTATTTTAATCTGAAATGATATTTATGAAACTTTTTCCCTTCTATTTGAGTGAAATGTCCTCACGGATGATAACAAGATTTTAAACAACGTGAACACAATTTCAAAATACACGTATGTGATGTCTTCCCTTTATAAACCAGGGAATATAATCTGGGTTTATCGACAACAGGCTCTTTTTAATAATATGCGTGTATGTAAAATAGATATTCCTAGCAAATTAAAAATAAAAGCTGTGAAAAAACAAAACAAAACAAAAAACACTTCAACTGATATTACATTGATATAATATGCGATGTGCGAATGTGTAAAGGCAGTATTTAGGTAAGAGGCTTAGTCGCAACCGTTTCTAAGCATTCCCTTTCTAGCGATGGCTGTTTCTGGTATTCTACACAAGTACATTGAATTAACTTTTCAAGAAGTTAAGTGAAAGAAAGAACTTGAGAGTGTATTTAGCGTTAACATACTAAAGTATGTTAAATCTCAGAGACTGTTCAAGTGCCAATTTTAGAATATTACGAGAACATCAGTCTTCCGGATAATGATACTCTATATTTGGTTTCCTAAAGTAGATTGTAGGATTATACGACCACTCAATTTCAGCTTATTAGTCGTAAACTGTAGAAGAATAAATCAATGCCTCTTTACTGGGAAGGTAAGAATATGGTATTCTATTGTCATTCATCCGAATTACAGCTCAACAGGCGGTGTCCTAGAATCAATCCTCAATGAAGTTATCGAATCTGTTCGCCAAGGAGCGTTGTGACGCATGTGCCATTCGAGTTTATTTTCTGATACCCAGAATATATTGAGAATTGGCTATTGGAATTGTATTGGAATATGCCTGAGATTGACTCAGCAGCATTCGTCGAACCACGAACTGGAAGTTCGTGGTTTTCGACGAATGCTGAGGAAAAGAAATCATGCACAATACGCGTAAGCCCGACCTGGGAGTGCATTTGGTGCAAGTATCGGGATCCACGATGCAGTAGATATTCAATTTGTAAAGTATTTTATTTATGAACTGGTTCCGTTGCACATGGTTGGAGCCCTGCTGTTCGAGCAAACGTGATTTTGTATTTTCTTCATATGTTGACATTTTTATGGGGGAAGTGGGGGTTAGTGCACAAAAACACGAAGTGTGGCTCGCTGGATCATTTATTCTCCAATGAATGTACGTTAATTGTAATTATTCATTCGTTAGCCTCTGGGTACGGTTTCTTTGGCTGAGGTGTGTTCGTAAGCAGTGGCTATTTCTTACATCGTTTTCTACATGGTATTAATATTAATGGGCGATTGTGGACTTGTTGATTTCTTAAATTGAATATTGCTCGCCAGTCAGTCACATCCAGTTCGCGGTGACTATTCATATTTCCCTTACTTACTTATAGACTTCCTTCGGTGATAACGAGTGAATCATGCAGATATGCATATATCACAACGACTGAGCGTGATTCAGATAGGTGTGGTAGGACTGAGCAGTCAGTATACATTGAAGAGGATGACATGCGTAATGAAGTAAAACGCACATTCCAGAAATTCACCGTCTTAATTATTTTTAACGGAGAGCATTTACCTCATACTTCGGTAGAAGGTCAAGAATGTGAAATGGTTGATGAAAAGAAAAGTATACACAGCAAGAGTGCTTAGGAGGTTTCCGCATCACCAATTGTTGATTAATGTGACTACAATGACAGTTTGACATTTTACCTTGAACTCAGAGCGAACGACATTTATTAATATTTTATCCTAGACTGATGCTAATCCTTCTCTTTTACCACCACTTTTTTCTTCCGCTACCGGCATCAGAGGTGTTTTATATTTAGCGTGTCTGCCTCTCGCCTCGCACTCCGACAAACCGAAACTGTTGTGGTGCCAGCCAGTCTTCAAAGTGCAAGCAGCGATTCGCCAAATTGGCAGTCTTAAAACTCTATACGACCTTAAGTGTGGCCTCTACAAATGGCATTCAGAAGTAATTTTCGGTCAAACAGGTTCATAAGGACCCTGATTTAATACTCTTCGTGGAAGAGAATGAAGAGTCGACACAGATTGGACAGAACGTTACAGTAAAAGAACAGCATGACGATGTAAAAAACTCGTGAAAAGAAATCAATCACTTATACATCCGTAACAACTAATGAGGGGAGATTACCGTGCTTTACGGTCTCTTGCGCATTCCCAAGTCAGTTTTTTTTATATATTTGTTTACTGGTGTTCCGAAGAAATCTACACCTCCATTCAAGATTAGCCAACTCAGCCTCTATTGAAAAGGTGAACAAATAGCTTATTTCTTCTTAACTTATTTTCAAGATTCGAATTCATTCTACTCAATAATAGAATCCTATAATATTTATTAAGATGTCCTTGGCATTGTAGGGATCATCACAAAAGATTATCATAATCCGATCCATAAAAATACGAACCAGAAAATAAAACCTAACGACCTCCTGAACTTCGCAGAAGCATTGTTCAAAAAGCGAAATAGTAAACACGTTCTGATCATATACCAGCAAGATCAATCAGAAATACATTGCAGTGTATAAAAGGAAAGTAATTATTTCAGAATATTCTATATTTGAATAATTCTATAAGCTCAAAGAATGGTGAAAAGACGAGTTGTACTATTCAAGTGATTCTTTATTCGACGAGATATAAAAATGAATTCAATCGTTAATGAGCCAAAAGCCATTATTGAATCATTTCTTACGTTCAGTTAAAGTACTGAAAAAAAAAAAGGTCATATTTTTTGTCCTGTATATAAGTGTGTGCACAGACGCACGTGCACACTTTTCAGCCTGCTGAGAAGCAATTTAATTATTGTCTTGCAGGCATTTCACAAAATAAAGGCCTCGTGCGTCCTAAATGTTTTTTTTTTTTTTTTTTCTTAGTTTCCTTTCTCGGAAATCCTCTTGTGCTCTTCTTGCAATACCCACGAATATCTGTTTTGAGAGAACACCTTAATGAATGTGAGCGCTGGTATAAAGGGCAGATAACCAAGTGTGTATTCAAAAACAAATTTAAACAGTAATAAAAGTCACTTTTACGACATTTTCCTCATCGTAATAGACAAGTGACGTCATCATTCCTGTTAAGTTACAGCCAATGCGAAGCTTATTGTTAGCTTGCGATATTTTTAAATACAAATATCGCTTTACATACGCACATACACCATTCCAACATGGACTCGATGAGTGCTGCTTCTAAATGTAGTTTGATCAAATAGCGAAAGATACAAAACAAAATAATAAAAATAATAATTGAAAACCACGATAACCTTCTACATCACCTTGGAAACATTGTGAACTTTTTTTTTATCAGCTGTGTGAATGACACACATATACAAACATGACTATGTAAATATACGTACATATCTGTCACGCTTATCATCTATTCTCATTTGAAATACTTCCATTTCCTTGGTTTTGCATGCCGTTCTTAAATTTCAATGTCTATTGTCAAGGCAACCACAAAAGGTGGTGAAAAAAAAAAGAAAAAAAAATTCAACTGACTTACCCAGAGCTCTCAACACTTCGTCTTCTTTTTCTCTGGAGTAAAGCACGGCTGCTCCGAATATGTCGTCGTATTTTGCCGAGAGACGGCCGTCGAAAGTGGTCAAGAAAAGAATGTAGGTCTCTCCCACGTTTACGTCGGCGTAACACATGGTCTTATCGCCGAAGTTGGACACGTTCACAAGCCGTTGACCGAGAGCCGACTGCAGAGGAGAGCGTCGTCGGTGCACCACATTCTTAAGCAGGCCGTCGCCTTTTAGAACGTGCAAGATGAGAAACTCAGCAGAGTACGTATCGGCTTCCGAGCGTTGCTCCTTGAAAGCGCCCCGCGTGTAAGCCGTCAACACGATGTCGGCCGTTCTTGCACGTTCCTCAAGACTCTTCGGTTGCCAGCCAGAGCCATTCAACAGCAGGATGCAGCCGTGGGTTGCCGCAGAGAGACAGAACGCGCTCATCAATGTCAGCCATCCGCGGAAGCACGGAGCTCGAAGTCGCGTGTTGGCGACCATCCCGAGACGTCTTCAAATCCTTTCAGCGTTCGCTTTGGTCAAGTGGAAAGAGAACGCGCGAAACTACCTCGTGCGTTACCTTGGAGACGGTGTGCACTTTCTGCGGTACCAGCCGTGTGAATGACGCCCGTTCTGTTGTCGTACCGCGAGCGACGTGCCTGTGTGATTTAGCGTCCCTTGGGGAAGCATCACTCGAATTTAAGCAGCTCTCGCCGTCATTGGAAACAAACAGGAGGGTGCCGCACTTTAGTGGTCGTGTCTACTTGTCCCTTTCTTGACTCCTCAAATAAAACGATGGCAGTCACACAGACAGACGCACATCCGGATCGAAGATGCACATCGGAATTACACGGACGTCAGACCACCTCAGTAGAGCGTGCGTCCCTGACGGATCTAGTTCTCGGAGCAAGCTTCAACAATGTCCAGCGGACCTGAGCACACAGCGACCCCACATACGTGATTCGCACACACAGAGTACTCAGTTTTTGAGGGAAAAGGTGTCTGTCTGTATGTGTGTATGCGTGTGTCTGCATGTGCATTTGTGTTCTGTTTCGTTCGTAGAGATGAATTTGCATAACCGCGCATGCGCAGTTCACATTGACTGATCTCCGTTTTGAGACTTGATAAAAGAGGGCAGTGCATGAACACGCGTAAACTTTTTAAAACTCACTTGTGAAAAGGAGTTACGTACGTATACTGTGCTGTCGTTAGTTCGATTACGTAGCAGCCATATAAGATAGCACGCATGCAAAACAGAGAGAGAGAGAGAGAGAGACGAAAAAAAAAAAATCTAAACCGATTACTATCTGATGTGATGCTCGAACAAGGCCAGCTGAGCTGACCATGTGGCCAAGCAACAGCAGCACATGCCTCTACTTTATCAAGTGCTTGGAAAGCAATTAGTGTCACAGTGAGTCGAAAGCTGAATACGAAGAAAGCAAGAGAAGCATATCTGATTCCCTTCTGATAACTGCACGCCTGCCATTTCTACTCAGTCTACCTTTTCTACTTTAGTCCATTTCTCTTACTCCACTAAATGCGCATATGAAAGGGCTTATTATTTTCTTTTTCTTGCAATTTCGCGGATAAATGCAGTTCAGATAATTTCAGCGGTGTCATTTAGAAAACATTTAATAAAGACATACTCGACAATCCAGCGTGAATGATGATATCTCAATATCAGTACCTACAGATGGGAATTAACAGGATGACAGAAAACAAATGCTATTACACAATGTGATTGCTGCCTGATCGCTTGCAATAACTTTCATCAAGTGCTCTTTCAGAGTAGAGCCAACCACGTAAAACATCCTCCAACGTTTTAGATATCGTGGTGCGACTTAAATTGCGATCGATAGTTGCTTCGCGAAGTCATTCCTTCTTCCATTCACTGCGATTACATGATCGAAGTAGAAGGTATAGCAATTTAATTAATAAATATTTCTAGTTCCTAGATATTGCACTTTGTCATCCGGCACGCGTGTAATTGTTCAAGATCCTCTTTTTAGAGGATCTGCATACTGCTCTTGTTATCCATGTGAGATTTCGACTTCTTGATTCTTTATAACTGGTTAATGCAACCATAAAGCGTGCAACGTGTTATTTGAATGACTGGCTTTCATTTTTGACCTCAGTTATCATTAAAAAACGAAGTTGACAATACCAGTTTTCAAGATAACCGACACTGCTCTGCATTGACGCCAGTTCAGTTAAAGATGGATTGTGTAACCTGATTACCTGGCATTATAAAAAGAGTTTTCCTTTGCGTGAGACCTTTCACTTACTGAAATAATCTAGGAAAAACTGTCAACAAAGTCTGTTTTACAGACAGTTCAAGAATTCTCTAAAACTACCGTAATTGACAGACTCACATACCTGCGGACTCTTTCCACGTTAAGAAAAATACGATCCCTCTACACCGCATATAACTTGATACATAACTTCCTCGTTCACTATCCAGCAGCGATTGTCTACCAACTACATCATTAAATTGAAACAAAAATTTGTATTTTTTCGCAACTTTCCTCAAGCTTCGTTTTCGCAAATGGACAGACACTTTACTTGACCTTGGGGATGAGCCAAAATCAACTGACGAATCGTAATATTTAAACCTGCTACGCATTTCTTATATAATATTTATTTCTTCCTGGTATTCCAAACGCTTTTCTTTGTAATACTTAATTTACAAAATCAAGGATGGTAATTCTTGAAGGAAGAGGCCTTAAAAGGCTTCGATTTAGCGACGTGAAGCTATTTAATGAAAGGATATTAAAAATCCAGTATTCTTTCATTCAATATCATAGATCCTATTTGTATTCAAATGAAAGAAAAAAATAAAATACAAAACGTGGAAGATTTTATTTCGGATTTCCCGAGTTAATATTACACCTGGCCTGCTGGACATGCACGCTGCTAAGTGAGTTTTTGGAAATTAAAACTGCGAAATGCGAAAATTTTGGGTTTAAGTAGTCCCAGTAATTTTGAATTCTTTAAAAATGTTTTTTTTTTTTATTTGAAACCTCAAAATTAATTTTGAAGCTTTTATCTTGTTTTGAAAACTCAAAATTTCTATTTTTTTCTTTAACTTTGAAAACAATCTTGTATATCGAAATGGGATCTTCATCTTGTAGGTAGTCAATAAACTCTCCGCTTGAGATAATTAACGAAAATTTCTCCAACCTCTACGAAACGTTTCTCTTTTAATACAGAAAAAACTTTATGTTTTTCCAAAGTCGAGAATTTCGCATTTTTCAGAAACAGCATTCAAATAATTTCTTTTTGTATTTTTTTTCGAAAGAGCAGGAATTCGTGTCCTTGCAGTCCGTGGAGTTACATTTATTACGTACATGAAACCAAAATGTTGCAGAGTTTATAATAAACTTACCCTAATCTGGGTGCAGCACATATTAAAATAAATATTATATCAAGACCATCGTAGTGAGACAACAGGTTATAATAATAGTATTCAGTGTTTGATATTTTTTTCCATTTCTTTAGAATATTCCCAGTGTTGGGGGGGGGAAGTATAGAAATAACATATTTCAGAATAACCTCAATCACACATTCCTGAATGACGTGTGGGCTTACTTTTGATCCCACTCACATACTTTCCACCAGTTCGTAATAGTACAAGTAATATAATTTGGTCCCTTCAGGATGACTTTTAGTTTGCGTATCGTCGTTGAACACATTTGCCTGGCCACCACCTTGAAGATCGATTTCACCTCAAACGCTTTCTGTTGGGTTCCGACTGGGGATCTGACTACTCCATATTCTCCACATAATTTTTCGGAAACAATGTTGCGATATAACACAATGCGTTATTGTAGAAAGAGACAATGGTACGGTAATGTGTAAAAATCTTCCACAATGTAGGAAGAATTGCATTGTCTGCGTACCCGTCGGCGTTCATTCTCCCAGGCGCTATAACCACAGGTTCGAGTCCATGCTAGTAGATCTTTTCCACCAACTTACGCATGGAAAATGCACTCGCATAAGACAATTCGCAGTCATTTCATAATACGAACTTCCAACGCTGTACAGATCAGCCATTCATTATGTTATTCGTCTTAGCGATTCATTATGATTTCAAACAGACCATGTCTTATACTAGAGTAAGACTCTTCGAAATCCTGACTGATCGTTTCAGCATGGAAATGTCAGAATTTCGGTAGAGCCCTTCTGAGCGCTCTTGGTGTTATCTTCCGAGGTTTTTCTTTGTGTGCAGTTTTTGGCTGAAGTGGCAACATCATTGCTTACAATTAATGTTGGTGATGCAATTTTTTTTTTTTTTTTTTAACCAACGTCAAGAATGAATAGGCTACTGATATGCCATCCTTTGATAACATCTCTCGAAGGATACGGAGTTCTTTACCATATGCTATTGACAGCATACGAATTAATCAGTCACTCTAGAACAGTGGGGTGCAATATATATATATATAAAGTATACAATACATTAGCCCTACCAATCTTATTGTATGGAAATGAAATCTGGACAATAAAACAAAAAAACAAACAAAGATTAATAACAGCAGAAATGAAGTTTATGAGAAAAACTGCAAAGTATACCCTATTTGATCACAAAAGAAACGAAGAAATTATGAAAGAATTAAACCAAGAACCAGTAATAGAAAAAATTAAAAAATATAAACATAAATGGATGGAATACGTTCAAAGAATGAAAATGGAAAGATTACCAAAACAAGCCTCAAAGTACAAGCCATTAGGAAAAAGAAAACCAGGACGTCCTCTTAAACGATTATATATATATATATATATATATATATATATATATATATATATATATATAATATTTAGAAACGCAGATTTGTGACACTAGAAGTACCACTGTGTCATAAACCATTGGACTTTTCACCACAGGTGGCTACTGGTGGTCTAGTTGGACACCAGGGAGGCCTAGGGGTATATTTGTTTGCCATCCATAAAAGAAATGGTTTGAATTACGGCCAAAGCAACTAAGGATATGTTGTCAGCAGTATAGTCATATACATAGTTTATATATACATGTGCATACAATATTAGTTATACATTAATTTACATACACGTATATTATTGATTCGAAAACAGGACACATTCTAATACTTTCGATACATCAGATGTGTTGTCCAATAACCTATTTACATATATTTGATATTTTATCATTAACATGATCAATATTAAAAAATCTGCGAGAAAAATGGCGTCTGAATTATAATTTTTCATACGACTATCACAGTGCGTAAATTAAAAGCCCCGTGAGTCACTTCGATTACTTCCTTATACAGACGTATAAATTTGGCCCCGTCACGCTAGCAGCTTATGAACGAGACGCATGAATTATGCTCGACAAGTACTTTCATTGTTTGCTACAAAAAAGAAAAAAAAAATCTTTTTTTTTTTGTAGCTGTTCCTAATCTTCTTGTTAAGCCGATCAGCGAGAGTCGAATAAAAATCTCTTTGTAATATCGTAATCTGCCTAAATCTCATTTTTCATTTGTCAGCAAAGGATTATTAAGTATATGAATTAACTCATCACGAAAGGGTGATTAATACGCGTCTCTCTTTGTTATAAAACTTGATTAAATGGCAATAACTCTATTAAGTAATTCTAGTTGTATTTTTTAAAAACATATTTTAATCCTATAGATTTCTTGGAATGAAGAAAACAAAGTTCTTCAGATAACAGCAGGCTTCTGTTTTTATGAGTATTTTAAATAATGCAAGTTGTCTATTTCTTCAGTCCCTCATCTTTTCTTCACCCCGCCGCCTGTCAAATTTTGAAAAGCTGGCCCTACCCATTAGAGAGTGGGTGTTCATTTATGGCGTTTAGTGGGCGGTAAACAAACAGTCGGACAGGTAATTGCAATAAAGAACGCCCCGAGACCAGTTCAAATAATAGATTCCTAGCGGGGAGTTATAATCAAGTAACTTTCAATCGCATACTTATATTCATGAGCATTCTTGAACCGTGTGTGTGTGTGTGTGTGTCTGTTGAAATAATGTATCTAAAGGAAGACAACGTGGGAGGTTCAAACTTATAGTTTAAGAGTCAAAAAGTATTAGAAATAAATACAAAATTACTTTTAGATGTATCATGTTTTGGTAGATGGATTGTCATGCATATATTTTTTGCTGAATAAATCAGTACGAATTCTCTAATGACAAGGTTGCTTTTTATCCCCTTAGTATGTCTTATATCAATTTATATGGACTTCTTGGAGTCATGGTGTATTTTTAATTTTTGTATTTTTTTTTTGGGGGGGGGACTATATTTTTTGCCATAATCTTCTAATTATCTCATAGGCAGCACAAAAAGTAGCAATATTTTGTCAATCCTCTTGGTATACATTCTTAAAAATTAATGCGGCTGCTCTTAAAATGCCACAAAGGCTTCCGTTGGTAGTGATGTACCAATCTGAATGCTTCCGTCAACGAGGACATATTTTAAGAAATGTTCTTCATACGTATTATATGTGTGTACGGTCTCGTTAATATATAATATCCGAATGCTTTTAAGCTTATTTTTGAAAAATCCACAAGCACCAATCTTGCGGCTCATGAACTATATTTATTTATCTCAAAAGGCCAAGTGCATCACGACAGTAAAGAACTCCTTTCTTTCTCTCAAAATATAAGCTAATTTTTCTTTTTTTCCTTTCTTTCTTTTTCTAAAAAATAACTTTTTCTATCTGGAACTAATAAGTTCCAATGCTGAAAACAAATTCCGAGCAGTTCAGATTATTAATTCGAGAAAAAAAAAAGTGACAGATTCGTTTAATTCATCCTGTTCACTCAAATTGGTGATAACTTCATAAATACTCTCGTCTTCTGATGATGACGATGATTTCCTGTTCACATGAAAAACGACAGACTCCACCGTTAGTCCTCAATATCTTGTGGTAGTGGAACATGTCATGGAAGATCTGAACATTGATACATTTCTCTTTTGGCAGATTCTAAGCTTGAGTACGATGTCAAATATTCGATTTTCATAATTAATCCATATAATACACTAGTTAAGCAAAAGTAAAACTCTCTTACGTGATTTTCACTTTATTAGGTTCCCCTCAAATCTGGTACTCCAGAATGGAGTGCGATGTTACATGTTGAACTGATCGCCTTTACTGCCTAAGCAACTAAGACTATGAGGTAAGCGTGTTAGGTCTGATAATTGCTATGTTCTTCTGGTCAATTTGTCTGTTTAGAGTTATAGCAGTATAAGCTATGTGTGACGACAAAATTACACATATCGATATGCTTCATTCTGAGACAGAAAGTGTTCCAATATTTATTTCAATAAAGTGTATTTGCATACATTACTAGATCTGTTACCCACCTTTCCCCTGAATCCATTTAGTCAAATTAGCTTCATAAAATGTGAAGTTAATTTTTTTTAAGTGCATCAATTTGATTTTTAAATATGACATAAATAATAAAATAAAAAACACGATAAACATCGGATTCAAAGAGCAAGTAACAACTGTAATATGAAGTGACTACAGTTCTGTTACAGTATTTATTTTATATTTTTTTATGCAAGAAAAGTTCAGACATGTTCAAAAAATGAATGGAGGCGTGATTGTCTTCATTCGGTTTTAATTTTCTCTTATAAGCTTGAGAATGACAACAGCTCCCAGTTAGTGACTATTTACAATTTTATACTACACTTTTTCACCGATTTCACTTTAACATGAATCATTCATGATGATGTATTTCAACCTATGAAAAAATGAGTCATGATTTTTTGGGGTAACGAATTTGGATTCAGCACTCGAAGTACATTAGAATCACTGAATTTCATCGCCCGGTGTGAGACCACTGCCCCGCTTATTATGAAGTGGCTTGAAAAATTGAAAAAGTTCAATGTTTGGTCTAGAGCAAGGTTTACGGACTATGTAAAAATAAATAAAAATACAAAAAATATATAAAAATTAATAAAATAGAAAAAAAATCATTAAACCACTCACAGTACTAATTTACCATAGGCCCATAAATTTTCGTGAATGAGAATCAAAAAAAAAAAAAAAAGAAAAAAAATTAATTTTTTTTTAAACTGTTTGAATTGATCAGTGCTATTGTTATAAATGGAGAGTATCTTGGACGGATAAAATATGCGTTCAATTACTATTCTTTTCACGGTTTGGATAATCCGATTTCACTTTAATATGTCACATTCAGATGCGATTTTTCATCCCATATAACAAGCTTTCAGAGGATCCTGAGTGTCCCTACACTTTAACGTAGTTTCTCTAGACGCTTTTATTAGACTCACTAATCTTTTCCCCCGCATTGCTTGGTTTCGAAGTATTCCAGTCTGTGCCACTAGCGACATTCATCACGTCTGCAATCGCCGTATTGGATAAACCTGTCAGGCTAATTTCGGACGAAACGCAGATTTAATTAATGTATTAATTCGCTTCTTTCGGTCAACATTTTAACCAGTAAGGTTAATTTTTACTGATGATGCTAATTGTTTTCGAACGAATGAAGAATGAGAATACGCTTCTTGAGATAAGAAAGTCACACACCATTTGGACTAGATGGAATTACTCCTAATGAAGAAATTAAGGTTATGAAGACTATTATACAGATAGTGTCTATCAATGGATGTGTTCTTCACCTGTTTTTCTATTTTTGCAAGAAAAATAAAAAAGATACGTTTCTGAAAGGAAAAAATGTTGCAAACTTCGTGCAACTATTTACTCACTTCAGCTGTCATCTGTTATAAAGCTTTCTTAAGATGTCCTAGACAGGATTTGAACTCACGATCTTGCAAACGAAAGATCGGGTCTCAGTTATCGGTGTTATGGTTCGAGCTGTCACATTTGCGGAAATGGAAGATCCTACAGCAACAGCAGTTCTGATTTTCTGTTCATTTTTTCTTTATGACCAAGATTCTTGCTTCATTTGAATGTAAGCTTTTTGAAACCTATGATATCTTTTTCCACTTTTTTTTAAGACGATTCAAAATCTAAAAGAACCAAAAATTTCTGGTATCTTTGATTCCAAAGAAAAGAAAGAAGTCTCATTTGAGCTTTGCTTTTTTTCTTTTTTTTTTCAATTTCATTTGGCATAATTTAGGGCTGGAATTTAATTCACATTAGATAGATATATGTATGTATTTTTTTCTCTCATTTTGTTTTGGCAATTACCACTCCACCCTTCTCGCAGTCCTATTGGCTACAACGCGAAAGGCGTTTCGTATCACGAATCTGTATTCTTGAAGACTTCCTGCTTTTAATGGCTCCCGCATACAACTGCGAACTTGCAGATTAATTCTCGCGCTAATTAAATGTGGAGACGAAATTACATTCCGATAAAGGATGGTTTGAACTGGTGGGGGCAAAAAGAAAAAAACAAAATAAAGAAAAGAAAAGAAAGAAACATAGTTCAGGAATCCAGCCTTGAGATGCCAGCAGGACACCTTGAGAGAGTTGCTCCATTTGGCCCTTTACTTGACAGCTGAGGTGTCGGTTCGTAAGACGTAATTTGGTGTCGGAACTTATCACACCTTGTGCTTATCAGCGCGATGATCTCCGATTCGTAAATTAGGGGAGGCGAAACCGGTCCCGACCGCCGATCGCCTATTGGAGATAAATGTTATTGATGGAGAGTCAGTGCTGAATGAATTGCGTGATCGGCTCCACAGCAAGCAGGTGTGGCTGGGAAAGTGGGGGCTGGAAGTTATGGTTCGAGTGCGCGAATGAGTGAAAGTCGAAATGATCGCGCTGTCTAAATACACACATACGAACCAAGGCTGTCGTACACAGAGGATTCCTCACACCGGTCAGGAAAGAGCCTCAAGCAAATCTAAGTTGTTACACGACCTTGCATTTATTAACTTAAACGACATCTAGCGACAAGAGAAATGTCATTTATCAAGTTTTTATCTGAGATAATTTTTTTTTTTTTTTGCAAATTCGTTTATTCTCTAAACTGTGAATATAGAAGATAACTTTATGGTGTTAAATTAAATTGACAAATTAAACTTTGCAAGACGTTTTCTATTTCTTTATCGTAAGCAGTGTATTGAATATGATACAGGTTTATTCTTTCAAGTAGCTGAAATGTAACGCACGTACTATGTGATCTATTTATCGAGCTGAAATTCTGTGTGTGAGACAGAAGAAAGAGAATGAAAGACGTGTATGGGGGGACTTTCTCCATAACGTTCTGCGTATATTCTCTCTTTCTCTCATTAATATATATATATAATTTTGGAATATTCGTAAAGACCTGATGTGGAAGGTTGTGCAGCAACAATCGATCATTTGAATACTTCTTCAACTCATCAGTTCCTTAAGACGTATAAAGTTCCCTGATTAGAATTCATGGAGAATTAATGCAGCCTGCACGTATTAAGGGTGCGTATGTTTGTAGATCTCTGTGTTCACACAGATCTACGGAGACTGTTTTAAGGGATGAAAAATCCGAATTTCGTGGAGGGAACCAACCCTCTGCCTCCGCAGGGCAAGCTAACTAACTTGATTGAAAAGACGTGATAAAGGTTCCTCATGTCATAGACGGATTTCGAACCCTGGTCTTTCCAAAAAAAAAGGAGGGGGGGGCTTGTCTTTACGCACTGAGCTACGGAGGCTCACTTGGACTCCTAATAAATACAAATAGCAATCACTAAAAGGAGATAATTTCACAGAATCATGGAGTGGGAACTCAAACTATGATTTTTATTATAAGTCACGAACTTTGTATTCGTTTTAATTAGTAAATGGTAATAATTTCCAAAAGAAAATGAAGGAAAAAATACATTTCTTAGTTGAATTTGAATTGCTTGGGGGGGGAGAAGAAAAAGACAAATATCAACAAACACGGCTGACAAAGCTGCTCTACTCATTTTTAAGAGATTCTATTTTCCTGCACGTAATCATGCAATGATTCTTTTCACTAACCACAAATGACTCAGTTTTCATCATCATCATCATAATCATCAAATTCCTGCCATGTACCCTCAAGGGGTGTACAGGATATGATAGTACTACATGAAAATAATTACATCATTATTAATTTCCCATCTACAATTTTCCTCCAAATCAGTCTGTTACTTGTCAAAACTCCAACATTATCAGATCTTATATTTCTATCGTCTAAAGCACTTTGTACCGTATCAATCCACCTATATCTTGGTCTTCCTCTGGGTCGTTTTGCTGCCAACCTGGCAGACAATACTTGTTTTGCTAATCAGTTTATATACACTTGTTTTGCTAATCAACCATATCGGACTTTACGTGGGTGTTCCATAGGCTCGATTTCTTTTCAAACTTCTCTGGAAGTTTCATGACGTAAGTAGTAGTCTGTCTGGTTATAACGTATGGATAATGAACCAGCAATACACGCTTTCCAAGTCGATTTGGTATTTTCCATGAATGTTTTACAACAAATACCAATAACTAACCGTAAAGTCGTTATGAGTCCGCTTACATTTTGAAAACTGTATACTGAATTCGAACTCTTTGCTACGAGTTTAACTCATTTAGGCGAGTAAGCGGTGACTTAATTGCTAAGGCATTTGTTTAGTTGCTTAAGTCGACATATGTTAGCAGAAACTACCAATTATTCCCCTTCAGCCTGCAGCAGCAACAACAGATATTTTCTTCTTCTTCTTTGCGTATATGTGTACGTTTGCTTAATGTGGTTGAAGATTCTAACCAACCACGTCCACTAATGTACTGGTCGATTTATTTTCCTCTCATAATCTACGCTGCTTTAATGCCTAAGACAAAAGCAGTTATTTTTAATTGGGACAGTTTTCTTATTTATAACTGACTTTAAGAGGAGACTCCATTACTATTAGAATGCATTTAACTCGATCTACTAGCTACGGAAATGATAGTTAAGGCGTTCCTCAACCAATATTGCTCAGTCATAATTGAGGCGGCAAGAGAAATTACAATTTAGATATGTTGGAGGAGGGAACAGAGTTTCAAATCTGAATTATGATTGAGTCATTTAGCTTGATGTGTCTACAACGAGCCATTATTTTGGATCGAATGCTAAGCACAGTACAGGTAACTGCGACAAAGCAGATCATCTGAAAATTGTTCCTTTATACACTGTTCTCGTACAGAAAAAAAAAAAGTGTCTAAATAGTCTTAATACAACAATAACAATAATAATAATAATAAACAGAATGAGGGAAGAGAAAGAAAGTTGGAAAATGTTTGTTATTCCGACTGCAAAAATCCGACTATCGCTTCCTTTAGTTGAATTTGAAAAAATTTGGGACCCTTCTTGCAAAACAGTTGGCTGAGTGGGTTGAGTGGATGACGTCAACGCTCTCAAGCTACCAGACTCTGTTGCGCAGAAAGCATAGATGTCTAATCTCATGTGCCATTGATCTTTGGGCAAGTCTATAGAAGGACACAATTTTCATCCCTCGGGATGAGACCACCATCGGGGGACTGGGAGACAGAGGGCTAGGATTGACTTGGCTAGGCTGTTTGTTGCTAAAACAACTGGGACTACGAGGTAAGGTTATTGCGTTTGTTAATTGCTCATGTTCTTTTGGTCATTTTGCCTGTTATATGAGATGAAAGATCAGTGGTTCCAGGAAAAAAAAAAATCCTATCTTCGTATGAGACTGACTATCTCACCTTCAGTTGAAAACACCTTATTTAAAATACCAGACTAGATTCGAAAACTTTGGTCTTTCTCCAGTCGCAGGGCACCGTCGTTTCTGATTGAACTACGGAGGCCTTAGATATATGATTATAATCTAAGGCCTCCGTATGTTAGAAGGAACTTTGCATATACACATAGCCGAGGAAGGTAGGCTGCTGAATTTTATGTTGTTAAAAAATAGCATCAAAAAAGTAACAAACACGCATTTAGTATGATAAACAAATTATTTATTCGAAACCAACATTTTTTCTATATTACTTTTTTTTAAATTAGATCAAAATTTACCTTTTAATTTTTTTAAAGGTCTCAATATCAAAATGGATTTGCTTAATGATATTTCGTTTGATCTCAAGAAGGCCATGCTTTTATATTCTTTATTATAGTTTGAAATCAAAATTAAATTAAAAAAAAATAAGTTAAACACAATTTTTAACTTAAAGAAACGATATCTCTCTGAAGCATAAGGAAACCTTTATACTTGCTCCCCCGTTTCTTTATTTGAAATCTCGATTTGTTTTCTTTTGTGGAATAAGGAGATGTGAAATACAAATATAACATAATCATCCTCATTTTTAATGTATAATTGCAGAGAATGTACCAAATGTTATAAACTAGTTCCTATCGACTACTTTCTCCAAATGGATCGGTTATTTGTCAGGTCTTTGATTTCAATAAGCTCCTACGTTTCAGCCTACAAAACCAATATAACTCATCGACCCAACTATATCTTCATTGGGTCTTGTTTGTCATTTTTGCTTTAAATGCATGTTTTGCTAATTTGTTTTTTAATCTTCCATCCTGGGAGAGTAACCATGCTATCTTACACACCTCTGCTTACACATTCTTGGATATTAACATTCTCATTTTTTTTTTTTAATATGGTTTTGACGTTGATGCTATCTGCTCACTCCAATAATTTTCCACGGAACTGTCATATCTCTAATCCCCAATCTTTCATCAGCTACCCAAATATAGCAATCGCAACAAATTTATTAAAGTGACATTCGGCACAACACTCTTTTGAAAATTTGGTCTCTCTCTCTCTCTCTCTCTCTTTCTCTTTTACGGGGCCTCCTCGCATTTCGAGCTCTTTCGCTAAGCTACTGCGTTTCCCTTACCCTAGAAACAAAACCGCTTTTTGCAGTCATGTCAACATGAAAATGTCGCAGTAACTTTTTACCGTTGATATGTCGAGTGAAGCACCTTAGCCGTCTAGTCTACTAACAAAAAAAAAAAAGAAGGAAAGAAAGAAAGAAAAGCAACTCGAAACAGGAAGCAGGTGCTTTGCGATAATTTTCCTGACAAACTGTACTAAGATTTTCAATAAAGAATTTCAGTAAAAATTTAACTCCAGAATGAAGCTCTTATATCAGTAGCGAATCTAAATAGGTGTTTTATTCATTTGTAGCGAACAATCGAAATTCGAAATAGTTGCAACTGACTCATGTAATAAATGCCTCGACTGAATTATGTTTTTTGGTAACATTTAATCTTGTATTCGGCTTTGGGTTCTAAATTCACAGCGACAGACATGATTTCAATAATAATGAATTTCACCAATTCAGATATTGCTTAATCAATTTCATCAGTAAACTCTAAAATCAAGTGCTATTTAGGAAAAGGTAGAAAGTGTTCGCAACATTTCTTACAATTTTTTTTTTTTTCTTATGTGACCACCACACGCTAAAGATATTTTGTAAACATATAGCACATTCGCACGGTGGGCTGGAAATACTGCTCTAGAGAACAAATGGAACTGTCCGAGCCATTTCAGGCTTGCCTCCAATAAGTAAAGTGATAGTAATGTCACATCGGGTGATGAAATTCATCTCCCACCTAAAAATAATAACAATATCCATGCCCATGTCGGGATTCGAACCGCCGCCTGTTACGCTAACAGCTAAAAATAAATTGCTAAAAATTGCAGACAGCAATAAAATATTTGAAAAAATCCGCAACCCTTCAGAATTAATACTGTCAGACAAGGAGAATGAGACCCACTAACTCACCTTCTTACAGGAATAATAAAAGTTTAAAATAAAGGTAATATTGAAGATGCAGGAAAGGGTCCGAGGAGTATGGATACTCCCTTCAGAAATGTCAACAAATTTAACAAAACCGTGTTGGCAAATGTTATCCGTTTTTCCTGGCGTATTCAACATTTAATTAAAGTTATAAAAAAGTCCAAAGCATAAAAGCTCTAAAGAAATGTTTTCAACCAAAGAACTGATGCAACCCCATTTCATTGCTAGCAGATATAGCGTATATTAGCGGCATCAGGAGAGTTTCATTGAAAATATTCCCATATGCAAGGAAACGAACACGGGGTTGAACACTATAGAGCTGCATGCTTCTCGCCAAATAGCCTCAAGTTTGAGAACTGAGTTTGATTTAAAAATAATCATATCCTCATAATAAAATCAATCAATCAAATCACACTAATTAACTAGTATTCTGAGCTGTCTTTTTTCTTCCTCAAATTTAAAAACCTTTCAAAATAATCAATTATTTTAACCCAAATAATGGTTCAAATTTTGGGCCTGTTATAGATAATAAACCATAACCCAGGGCGAACCTCAGCTACTGGGCGAGTCCGCAGGTGGTGGACAGCGGAACTGTTACAGATATGTAAACTAGCTGGAATAAGAGGAAACCTGAAACGCATCTTCCGTCGCGCAGATTACCAAGGGACCCGTTCGGGTTTTAGGTAGAGGGACCCGTTTGAAAAATATGTTACAGTCTCTCTTAGACACCATTCCTCAGCATTAGAAATTCCATCAATCGGCCCGCTATCTGTTTGGGGAGATGTTTAGGGGGCAGCGTAAAGAAATGGTTCTGCAAAAGGACGGAAATGGCAACGACAACGGCACCAGACTATGGCTTTAGGCAACTGGAACATATTTCTCTGACAGGGAAGGAGAAGGAACTGGTCAAGGAAGCTAAGCGCTACCAACTAGATTTAGTCGGGCTCTCTTCGACCAAGAGGAAAGGCTCTGGAACTGTCGATCTGGATGAGGGGGTGGAAGCTCTACTACTCTGGTGTGAACCCGACAATGCCTGCTCAGGGAGTGTGGGGATACTCACAAGCTCGGCTATCAGACTGTGTTGCTGAGTGGATCCCATTGGGGGAACGTGTGTGTGTGTGTGTGTGTGTGTGTGTGTGTGTGTGTGTGTGTGTGTGTGTGTGTGTGTGTGTTAACCACCTTTCCGACCATTATGGTTCAAATACGCATCATCATACGCTTCGTATCCATCATATATTTCAATGTAATATCAATGGTATTACAATTTATTATGCACTTCGCATCCATTGGTAAAGGCTCCAGATGAAAAACCACAACTTGGCTGTGGTGCAAGCCTATGCACCTAATCTGGAGTCAGAATACTCTGCCTTCCTAGAGGAAGCGGATGCTGCTTTTGATAGGGTGACAGACATGGAATCAATCCTGCCGATGGTGACTTTAATGCACATGTTGGAACAGATGACCAGACATGGAGTGGGGGAGGTGTGGTTGGGAGGAATGGAGACCCTGACCTTAACGCGAATGGCTTAAAAATTATTGAACTTCTGCTATCTACTAACAGCTTGTCCATAATGAATGCCTTCTTCCAACACCGAGAAGTCCACAAGTATACCTAGTACAGGGATACACTTGGACGAAGGTGTCTCTGATTGACTTCTTTATAGTCCCAGCAGACATATTTTCCTCAAGTGCTGGACGTTCGTGTGAGGAGAGGGGAAGAACTGTGAACTGACCACCACCTTGTTGTCTGCACTCTACGGCTACAGAAACCAAATGCTACCATGAATGCTGGTAGATCTAATCAGCTATATCATGTGAAATGGAAGGCATTGGAAAATGAGTCTGTGAGGAAGAATTTTGCAGATAACATCTCCTTCAGGTTCAAAAAGATTCCCAAGCATAGTGTGAGCTGTTCAGAACAGCTGGCACTGCCTTTGCACTCTCATGCTGTGGCACAAAGCGGCTCGGCATGGCGACGGGCAGTGAGAAAAGGACACCTTGGTAGAACCAAGAGGTCCAAAAAGCTGTCCGGGCAAAAAAATAGATCACGTGAGATACGTTTCCGGTACACTGAGGCGCGAAAAGCTGCTGCTGAGGCAGTAAAGACAGCAAAGCAGAAGGCTGGAATCCTTCGGCGAAAGATTACTCGTCCTATGCAAATGCAAACAAAGTATTCTGGCAGACCATCCGTCGCTGTGCACAGCAAGGGCAATTAAAGTCTCTGATGGTGCAATTTTAACAACCGAGAAGGATATCCTCCACAGATGGAGGGAGTACTTTGAGAGCCTTCTTAATCCAGGCAGCACAGTAACTCTGGACATCCAAGATGTGCAGATCGGGGTGATGACTAGTCTCACAGCAAAAGAGGTCCATTTAGCAATAAAATCGCTTAAATCGGGCAGGGCTGCTGGTGATGATGAAATTCGGCCCGAAATGCTAAAAGCCTTAAATCGAGACGGTGTTCTCTCGCTGACTGGAGTGTGTCAGGCTGCTTGGATATCTGGGCACACACAAAAGCAATGAGAGACAGGCATAATAATACCAGTCTTCAAGAAGCGAGACCAGAGAGATTACAGCAACTATCTCTCTGCTCAGCCTGCCTGGGAAAGTATATGCTTGGAAAGAAGGTGCAGGAGCACAGTTGAGTCAAAGTTCCAAGAAGAACAATGTGGTTTTCGTCCTGGTAGAAGCACAATTGACCAAATCATCACTCTAAGGCAAGTCTTTGAGAAATCTTGGGAATATGACAAGGATGTCTACACATGTTTTGTGGACTTGGAAAAGGCATATGACCAGGTTCTTCAGGATTAGCTTTGGCAAGTAGTACAGGAGTACGGAGTGGGTGGCCAACTATTAACCGCCATCAAGTCCCTGTATGAATGCCTGGAGTTTTGTGTCAGGGTAAACAGCACAAAGTCTGAACCTTTCACAGTCTCCATTGGTCTCCAGCATTCACAGGGCCTTGATGGTGGCTAATAGTTGGCCAAATCTTCACTAGGTCATCTGAAAAATGCAGATGACCTAGTTCTGCTTAGCTCTTCCACAGATGACCTGCAGCGGACCCTGGATAGGGTTGTAGCTGTTTGTGCAGAAGTCGGAATGAAGATATGAGTGTAGCCAAAATGGAAACATTTGTGGTTTCAAGACAACCATCCCGGTGCAATCTACATGTGAGTGGAGATCCACTGAGGCGGGTGGAGAAGTTTAAATACCTTGGGTTCATATTCACGAGTGATGGAAAATGGGACGTAGAGCTAGATACCCGAATTGGCTCAGTAAGTGCAATATTGCGAGAGCTTGTGCGTTCGGTAGTACTGAAGCGAGAGTTTAGTCAGAAGGCAAAGCTAGCTGTCTTCAATATAGTCTATATCCCCATCCTCACCTATGATCATGAGAGCTGGGTAATGACCGAAAGAATGCGGACACGAATCCAAGCGGCTGAAATGAGGTTCCTTCGAGGGATTGCGGGACTTGTCAATAAACTGTAACTATTGGTTACAGTTTATTGACAAGACTCGAGAGTCAGAAGCTCTGCATTTCGGAAACCCTCAATACTCAATCGCTGCTTCTGTGTTGAGAGATCACAGTTACGATGGTACGGGCACCTGGTCAGAATGCCACAAGAGAGGGCCCCAGCAGGCCCTCTTTGGCAAGTCGGAGGGTGGGAGGCCACGTGGAACGCCAAGGACTCGCTGGATAGATTATTTCCAAAAACCTTGAGTGGACACGTCTGGAAGTCACACCTGAGCTTGGTAGTGGAGGATCGTTACCACTGGAAGTTCCTCTTATAAGCTTCTTTCCCCACCACCCAATTAGGAAAGGTGGGCCTTGAAGATGGATGGATGGATAGATAGATAGATAATAAAGAAAATGAATAGCGAAGATTATAATACATAACTAAGAGACATAAAAATACACTTCTTGTAATTAGTTCCAAAGACTTCAAATACGACAAGAGGCAGTTTATTGAACAAATATTTTAAAGCCATGTTAATTCAACAACATTCATACCGCTAACAATTTCAACAATTAGTGGTTTGAGTTTTTTTTTTAACTCTGTTTTCTAAATAACCTTTATTCTTTTTTTTAATTTTTCCTTTGCTTCTCCAATCTTCAAATTATTAAAATTTGTTTAATTTCAATTTTAATAATTTTAATGGTCCGCATTGTTGAGCCAACTGCCGTTTATATTTGTAAAAGTTCAGCAATTTGTAAAAGAATGCAAGCGCCATCTATCAACACATGACATAACTAACTTGGAAATGTTATCATTTACAGTAACATATTACTGTTAATATAATTAACGGCTATTTTAGCCTGTTTTTGTTTAGGAGTGTCCCTTATATTTAATACATTGGCTAACATAACTCAAAAGGGGTATGCATATATTTTAGGGCATTACGGGCGAGTGTAGAAGGCAATTATGGCAGAATAAAAAATGTGGAAAAATTATGTACATACCTTGACTTTGGTTTAAAGATGCCTTCTAAATCCAAGCTCTTGTTGAAAGGGGGGGGGGGGAAGAGAGGAAAAGAACATGAGTATGTACTTGGGAACCCAGGTTACTATTAATAATATATATATAAATATATATATATATATATATATATTATTTTGTTGTGGGGGGAGGAAAGAAGTGGAAGGGTATCCTTATGTGGAGAACTGGGGCAAGGGTTTACGGGGTGTGGACCGTTTCGGTCATCGTCGGAACTTTGTGGGAATGACTGTAGGGCTATGTCAAGGCTGAAAGATGTATCTGCCAAATTTGCGCATTTGTTGTCGCTAAATGGCAGGAGGCGTGGCTTAATTTGTAAGTTTTGGAACGTCCAACATTCGGAAATTAGGTAGGGGCGGTGGACTTTGATAGAATTACCATCGCATTTTATGGCAATAGTTTCGGATATTCTAAGCATCGTTTCGTTTTCTTGTTTGTCAATGATTATGGCTTTGCCAATTTGGGGAATGTGTTTTAGTTCAAGGGCGTGAGCTGCAATTTCAGTCTTCCCTGTATTCTGTGGTTTGTTTTTCTTTTTGATGTTGCGATGTTTTTTCGTGTTCAGATATTCTGGAATGGGAATATTGCAATCCCTGAAGTGCTCTTGTAGTCTAGTCCATAACGACCTAATTGTAGAGCCCGTGTAGGTGACGTCACAGTCTTTTTGACAGGGAAATTTGTAGACTTCGTTGTGGTGTTCGAATAATTCTTTATGAGTGAGAGATTTAGTAGGTTTTAGGAGAGTTCCTAATTTATGGTTTGTGGTGAATACTAGCTTATAGTCCGTGTTTTTGAAAATGTATTTGTAAGCCTTGTATGTGTTTTGGATGTATGGCAATTTGATGACCATACGTGTCGGGAAGTCTGCTTTTGTTGTATTATTGTTAAGACGGCATTTTGCCGTAAAGTTCGCGTAATTTATTAGATGCGTGGGGTAGTTGCGATTTTTGAAAACCTGTGTTAAATACTTGAGTTCAGTGTTAAGAAAATTGCTGTTGGTGGAGAATTTGTAAGCATTGATAAATTGTGATAGGATGACAGATTTTTTAACGGAATATGGGTGGTATGAATTGAAATGAAGGTAGTTTCCGACCTGTGTCGGCTTGTGAAATATCTTCGTGGCAATTCTGTTATGGCTTCTGATTAATGTAAGATTTAAGAAATTGATGGATTTGTTCTGTTCTGTTTCCATGGTGAATTGTAGTCTGTTGCTAAAATCGTTGAGGGATGTTTGTAAGGCGGAGATATGTGACGGTTTGCCAATGCATAGAATATCGTCTACGTATCTGCCATAGAAGGTGATGCCGGGGGGGGGGGAGTAGAAGTGATTCAATGTGCGCCAGGAATAACTCCGCTAATTGTCCACTGATGTTTTGGCCCATTGGGAGACCGGAAGTTTGAACATATAAGGAGTTGTTGAATTTAAAGAAGTTGGCGGATATTGTGAGTTTAATCAAACTAATGATGTCATTTGGTGTTAAATTTGTGCGTGTGTGTAGGGTGTGGTCCTCGGAGAGTAGTGTGTGTGTACGATGTCTAAAGTTTTGGGAACATCCACGTTGGTGTATAATGAAGTTGCATCTAGTGAGGAGAGGATGTCATCCTGGGATGGAGTAGTGTTGCTTAATTTCCAGAATAGGTCATCTGTATTTTTGATCATACAGATAGACGATGTTAGTAGTAGTTTGATGAGTTTGGCAACAAATTTGGATAAAGCAGCTGTGGTAGTGTTTTTGTAGGAGACTATGGGTCGTATCGGATAACCGTCTTTGTGGGTTTTGATGTTCCCGAACATATAGGGGGTGCGAATGGTGCGGGGGGGTTGTGTGTCTCATTGTGGTTTTATCTATTTTGTTTTGACTTTTTAAGGTGTGTAAGGTGCTCTTTATCTGTTTTATGAGGTCGGGGGTAGGATCATTGTGGATTATTTGGTAGGTGTGTTGGTCGTTTAAGGCGGCCATTATTTTGTTGTGGTAATCCGTTTTATTGATGATGACAACGGTGTCACCTTTGTCAGCTTTTGTGATCATGATATCAGGGTTATTTTTTAAAGATAAAAGGGCACATTGTAAGTTGGGAGTGATGTTGGGTTTTACTATTATTTTGCTATTTATAATGTTGTTTATCTTTTGGATTATTGTGTCTCTGTTTGGGTCATTTTCAAGTTTCGCTTGGATTTCGATGATGATGTCTTTTTTCAGTACGAATTTAGGGGATATCGCGAAGTTAAGACCATTGTTTAGGATGATGATCTCGTTCGGTGTGAGAACGTGGTGTGATAGGTTTTTGATGGAGTTGTCAAGTGTGGGTCGTGAGGTGAAGGTGTCAGAAAGATATTCAGACGATGCCCGAAACGGTCCACACCCCGTAAACCCTTGCCCCAGTTCTCCACATAAGGATAGCCTTCCCCTTTCCTCCCCCCACAACAAAATAATATATATATATATATATATATATATATATATATATTTATATATATATTATTAATAGTAACCCAGGTTCCCAAACTTATTTCCCGTGACTCAATTACATCCCCATGTTCTTTCCCTTTCTTCCCCCCCCCCCTTTCAACAAGAACTTGGATTTAGAAGGCATCTTTAAACCAAAGTCAAGGTATGTACATAATTTTTCCACATTTTTTATTCTGCCATAATTGCCTTCTACACTCGCCCGTAATGCCCTAAAATATATACATACCCCTTTTGAGTTATGTTAGCCAATGTATTAAATATAAGGGACACTCCTAAACAAAAACAGGCTAAAATAGCCGTTAATTATATTAATAGTGTTTTAGAGGAGTAGCATGGGAATTTTCCAGAAATTATACTTAATTTTTATTGTGTTTGTAACCATAAAACCCTTCAACGATTGGCTCTCTACTCATACCACCCTCTTCTCCCATCCCCGTGATACATAATACACTTTAATTATAGATCGTTTTAGCACTCGCTCCAAACACTAGGCTATGTCATGGGCTCACATCATACTTTTAACGATTGTATAACATTCACAAAAAGCAAACTACCAAAAAAACCATCCTCACATACACCGCGCAAAAAATGCACATATCTTTCCTCAAGCACTGCCTACATCACAACGTCACGCCAAACTTTGCCACTGTACGTGGTAACCGCTCCATTCCCGGGAACAAAAAAATTTGCTATCGAGCTTCACGAGCACTCATCAAGCAGGCTATACATGACAGATTCAATAAGAAAAATGAAGCTTATTCTTACATCCACAATACTAAACGTAGGCTGAAAACCTTAATGTCCCCTAAAGAGTGGGCAGGCTTCTCTGAAATCACCCAAACACACATCAACGACTACGCGATGTTAACTGAAGCTCGACACACAAAAAAATGGTATGCCTTAACAGGCACAAAATACATTACACATACTATTCCCTATCTTTCTGACTCCTCCACCTCACGACCCACACTTGACAACTCCATCAAAAACCTATCACACCACGTTCTCACAGCGGACGAGATCATCATCCTAAACAATGGTCTTACTTCGCGAGATCCCCTAAATTCGTACCGAAAAAAGACATCATCATCGAAATCCAAGCGAAACTTGAAAATGACCCAAACAGAGACACAATAATCCAAAAGATAAACAACATTATAAATAGCAAAATAATAGTAAAACCCAACATCACTCCCAACTTACAATGTGCCCTTTTATCTTTAAAAAATAACCATGATATCATGATCACAAAAGCTGACAAAGGTGACACCGTTGTCATCATCAATAAAACGGATTACCACAACAAAATAATGGCCGTCTTAAACGACCAACACACCTACCAAATAATCCACAATGATCCTACCCCCGACCTCATAAAACAGATAAACAGCACCTTACACACCTTAAAAAGTCAAAACAAAATAGATAAAACCACAATGAGACACACAACCCCCCGCACCATTCGCACCCCCTATATGTTCGGGAACATCAAAACCCACAAAGACGGTTATCCGATACGACCCATAGTCTCCTACAAGAACACTACCACAGCTCCTTTATCCAAATTTGTTGCCAAACTCATCAAACCACTACTAACATCGTCTATCTGTATGATCAAAAATACGGATGACCTATTCTGGAAATTAAGCAACACTACTCCATCCCAGGATGACATCCTCTCCTCACTAGATGCAACTTAATTATACACCAACGTGGATGTTCCCAAAACTTTAGACATCGTACACACCCTACTCTCCGAGGACCACACCCTACACACACACGCACAAATTTAACACCAAATGACATCATTAGTTTGATTAAACTCACAATATCCGCCAACTTCTTTAAATTCAACAACTCCTTATATGTTCAAATTTCCGGTCTCCCAATGGGCCAAAACATCAGTGGACAATTAGCGGAGTTATTCCTGGCGCACATTGAATCACTTCTACTCTCCCCCCCCCCCCCCCGGCATCACCTTCTATGGCAGATACGTAGACGATATTCTATGCATTGGCAAGCCGTCACATATCTCCGCCTTACAAACATCCCTCAACGATTTTAGCAACAGACTACAATTCACCATGGAAACAGAACAGAACAAATCCATCAATTTCTTAAATCTTACATTAATCAGAAGCCATAACAGAATTGCCACGAAGATATTTCACAAGCCGACACAGGTCGGAAACTACCTTCATTTCAATTCATACCACCCATATTCCGTTAAAAAATCTGTCATCCTATCACAATTTATCAATGCTTACAAATTCTCCACCAACAGCAATTTTCTTAACACTGAACTCAAGTATTTAACACAGGTTTTCAAAAATCGCAACTACCCCACGCATCTAATAAATTACGCGAACTTTACGGCAAAATGCCGTCTTAACAATAATACAACAAAAGCAGACTTCCCGACACGTATGGTCATCAAATTGCCATACATCCAAAACACATACAAGGCTTACAAATACATTTTCAAAAACACGGACTATAAGCTAGTATTCACCACAAACCATAAATTAGGAACTCTCCTAAAACCTACTAAATCTCTCACTCATAAAGAATTATTCGAACACCACAACGTAGTCTACAAATTTCCCTGTCAAAAAGACTGTGACGTCACCTACACGGGCTCTACAATTAGGTCGTTATGGACTAGACTACAAGAGCACTTCAGGGATTGCAATATTCCCATTCCAGAATATCTGAACACGAAAAAAACATCGCAACATCAAAAAGAAAAACAAACCACAGAATACAGGGAAGACTGAAATTGCAGCTCACGCCCTTGAACTAAAACACATTCCCCAAATTGACAAAGCCATAATCATTGACAAACAAGAAAACGAAACGATGCTTAGAATATCTGAAACTATTGCCATAAAATGCGATGGTAATTCTATCAACGTCCACCGCCCCTACCTAATTTCCGAATGTTGGACGTTCCAAAACTTACAAATTAAGCCACGCCTCCTGGCATTTAGCGACAACAAATGCCTAAATTTGGCAGATACATCTTACAGCCTTGACATACAGTCATTCCTACAAAGTTCCGACGATGGTCAGACGATGACCGAAACGGTCCACACCCCGTAAACCCTTGCCCCAGTTCTCCACATAAGGATACCCTTCCCCTTATTTCCTCCCCCCACAACAAAATAATATATATATATATTTATATATATATTATTAATAGTAACCCGGGTTCCCAAACTTATTTCCCGTGTCTCAAGTACATCCCCATGTTCTTTCCCTCTCTTCCCCCCCCCCCCCCTTTCAACAAGAGTTTGGATTTAGAAGGCATCTTTAAACCAAAGTCAAGGTATGTACATAATTTTTCCACATTTTTTATTCTGCCATAATTGCCTTCTACACTCGCCCGTAATGCCCTAAAATATGTACATACCCCTTTTGAGTTATGTTAGCCAATGTATTAAATATAAGGGACGCTCCTAAACAAAAACAGGCTAAAATAGCCGTTAATTATATTAATAGTGTTTTAGAGGAGTAGCATGTGAATTTCCCAGAAATTATACTTAACATATTACTGTATTTCAGAATGAACACGAATGAAAGTTGTACTGGAAAATTATACAAATAAAACGTATTCAGACTCGATAATTAAACTCTAATATGACAAAGCAAAAGAATGGAAAAATTTTCCTACTGACCGGAGCATCACTCATCGTTTTCGTCTAAATAATTCGTATCTTATAACATAATGAGATTTAAATTTTATATCCGCTCTAAATTAGAACCAAGTTATTATTATTCATAAAATTCCATGAAATGTTTTCAAAAATATTAATTATTTTATTAATTTAATTTAATTTTATTACATTACATCAAAAATTTAACTAAATGCTAGAATTTTTCAAATCAAATTCAGTTCAAATAATTATATGCAACTATATGAGGTTTAGCGTTTCTTCTTACCCACTGATCTTCATCTTAGCCAAGAAGTACTTATAACTAAATTCCTTCTTACGAGGTTTTATAGGCGACAAGACAATCAATAATCTATCCAATTATAGATTAGTTCAGTCCCTAATTAAGGTTTTAAAGAATTTTATGCAGCCTGCTTGCCATTCCACTGATGCATCAGAGGAATAGCAAGATGAGACCAGCTTACTCATCTTTGATTGAGAATCCCTGATAAAGGTTCTTCGTGTTGTAGACGTGTATCTAACCCAGGACTTCGTCGAAATCCACTCAGCTACGAAAGCTCCAAAAGGAAACATATAGTGATATTCAAGTATGGGATTTTTCCACAACGAAAAATATTTGGTACTGGGAAAACTGGAACCTAATTAAAAATTAAAACATCATCCCAGTTTCAAAAAAAAAGGGGGGGGGAGGAGAAATATCCTAACATTCGTACCATTTAAACTGTTAAATGTATAATTCAGGTTTCGCTCATTAAGTTTCATTATATTAGGCCACTGTCTAGCCCTTGGTTTAACAAGACTTCTAAAGTCTTAACCGTTGAAAATATTTAGTAATTCAGAAATTACAAACGTATGCTAAGTTTTGTGGTATAATTTCAGGATAGCATTAGTCTAACTGCAACTTTTAATTGATCAATCTCACGAAAGTTTCCATAGGATCTTTTAAAACTCTTTTATCTCCTTTGCTAGTGGTTACTCCACTAGCAGAAAGGAATACTATGTGTACGTGATTAGTACAGTACTGAAATGAAACAGTGTTCTTTCACTAAGAAATCAAAACATCATATTACAAAATGTAATATAAATATATATTCCGAATTTATAAGACATATCACCAAAGAAAAGCAGCGTCCAAAATTACACAATACTACCTCTTCAACAGACAGACGATGTCACCTTGATTATGATACAATGAAATGTCTCGTAGTTACTTTTTAAAATTAACCCTTCTAGAAAGCCGTGAAGCACAAAACACGACTGATGTTTGTGAAATTTCAAAATTGTGTGGTCAGTCCCTCTTTAAAATCTTTCTTTTCTCTGGATAAATAAATAAATAAAGAAATCATATTAATTTTCCCCTGACACGTAGACCCAACAGAACAGCCTGGTTGGATGAGGAAAATTAAAATTATCCAAGCGGATAAGCCATCTGAGTGATTAAGGTATCAACTCTCCTAACCAATATGCTGCGTGTTCAAATCCAGCTATGTGCATGGATATTTGTGATTGTCGTTCGGTGGGAGATGACTTTCAGCGCGCGGTGTGAGACTACCATCTTGATTACTGGAGACCTGAGTGGCTTGAAGAAGTTCCATGTATGGTCTCAAGCGCAGAGTTTCCGGATTATCTAATAATTAGTCTATCCACGTACCCATGGTACTTATGCTAATGTAAACTAACAGCCTTTCGTGTGTTAGATTATTATTATTATTATTAAGAGAGACCTCCAGGAAGTCAGAGACTCATCGAGGGGGAGCACATACTACACACACCAGCTATCACACTTATTCTTGAATTCATTCACGCTGTTTGCACTCACAACATCCAAAGGCAATCCACTCCAACCACGCACCACTCTCTGAAAAAAAAAATCCATTCCTCACACCTTTCTTGGCGGCATTCATTCTCAACTTCCAAGGATGCCCTCTCATCCTTTCCCCACCCTCCATAAATTGAAAATCTCATCCAATGAAATCCTGTATGACCCCCTTTCAGAAGTTTGTAAGTCTCAATCATAATCACCCCTCTTTCTCCTGTTTGCTAGTATCTGCAGTCTACAAATTTTCAATCTGTCTTCATAATCAGTATTCCACAATCCTGATTTCATTTGAACACTCTCCTTTGTACTCTCTCCAATATATCAGAATCACAACTAGACCTGCGTACAAGGGAGATGTCTTTCTTATGCTCCTCAGTCCCTTACATTAGTTCAGTCTCCAATAAATTGGCTAAAGTCCTTAAAAAATACAACATCAGGACGTTTTTCACTACACTCCCTAAAGTCTGTTCTCTTATAAGCCATCCGAAGCCTATTCATCATAACCTTAAATATCCAGGTGTTTACAAGTTATGGTGCGATTGTAATATTCCTTCTTTTGGACAGACTAACAAATCTTTTGAACTGCGTCTTGAGGAGCATAAGAGAGACATCTCCTATAAAAGGTCACATGTATCTGCGCTACCCAGTCATGTTCTTTTCTCTAACAATCCTCATGATAATCTACAGAGTCACTCAGTATACTGGGATAAATCCGAAAACATTTTTCGCTGTAGTGATGAGTTTGAAAGGAAAATCGTGGAGTCCAGGGAAATCCTCCTTAATCCTGAACATTTGAACAGCAATTTGAGTTATAACATCCCTGATAGTCATACTGCAGTTGTTCAATACTGGCGTTCACGTGAACCTGCAAGCACGCATGCAATACATAATTTATACAATACATAATTGACACAAAAACGTTGTGCTTGAAAAGTACAACATTTTTTATTACTGTGTTCTAACTTTAGTGGATACCTGAAGAAGGCTGTAATATATATATATATATATATATATATAAAACAGAGCATTTTTTTATGAACTGGTTTTCACGCTAACCTTGAACCTCATGTATTTTAACTAATTTTAAATAAACTATTAAATTAAATGTATAAACAAAATGTTTATTGTCGAAATATATTGATCTAATTTACAATGATCGAACTTCATTAGATCGTTACCTTACATGCATAAATTTATTAGTAATTCCGTTTTGGGAATTCCTTTTTTTTCCTTTTTTTTAAATTAAGATTGACGCAAATGCACGTCAAAATGGTGATGAAAGACTACATCTGTTTCACGTCACTTATCTTCCTCATGTAGAAAAAAAGTCAGTTTTTTCCTTCTTCTAGTTTCACGAAACCGTGACTGAAATTTATATCAAGGAGGTCACTATCGAAATTAATAACTTACTCAGAAAGTTAAGGAAATGATTCCTGAGATTTTTTGGTTAAGGTGTTGACATACGAAATAAATGAGTGCAATGTGCAAGGTCAAAAAACACATTTTAAAACATTAGGTTGTTGCCGCAACATGTCTAACTGAGACTGAAAACCGTTTCGAAAAAAGACCTTTCGTTGATTTAATATAGGTTCCAAACATATCCATATTTCTACCTTAGAGTGTTCACATATTTAAACATATAAGATTATTATTTTTTTTTACGTTTCTTAAAAAATAATTTAATTCCTAATTAGCAGACAAAAAAGAAACTTTCCATATTCAAGCCATGGAGATGATAACACTTTTCTGCATTTAGTACTCACTCTATTTTTGAAAAGGAAGAGAGAGAGAGAGAGAGAGAGAGAGAGAGAGATTTTGGCATAAAATTTATGATTCCATATGTTAATTCCTGTATTATTATTGTTAAAATGTATTTATTTATTTATATTGAAAATATTTGCATACTCTGTACTGTTGATTACTGAATATTTAAAATAACGTTTTCAAACTTTTTTGTCAATATAAATATTTTATGAAATATCATCATAACTGGTATGTCGGTATTCTCTAATTTTTTTTAACTCATAACTTAATCATAATTTAATCATAACTTTTGGAAATCACTCGGCGGCAGCTGAACTCTACCATTTTCTATTGATAGCATTTGACTATATTTCATACAACTGCAATGTCGAATGAAATGTAATACATAAACTTGAATGAACATAGATATGGATGAGCAGTGTTTTTTTTTTTAAGTGTGTTGATGTTGTTGTTTTTTATCATTCATTTTCACAGGAAAGGATAAAATGAGGAAAACGCTATGTGTTTCGCGAATACTTGTCTATGAGTGCTCTACGTTGACATTTTCACTTTATTTGTATCAATATCCTGTGTATTGCTGTCATTGTGATTTGGAATAACAGCCAAAACAACTACAGCTATGAGGAGAGTTTATTTTGTCTGTTAATGTACTTTTGTTCTTCTGACTGATTTGCTGTTTTGTGTGATTAAAAATTCGAATTTCCAGGAGGGGGGAGGGGATCCGTTCACCTCTGAATGAGACTGACTAATCACCTTCAATTATAAGCTTTTTAGAAAATTCTTCGTCTTCTAGACGATATTCGATTCCAGGTCTTTCAAACCAAAGGGTACCATCAGATTATCAGTAAATTATCAGTACCATCTGAGCTAAGGAAGCTTCTTTTCTATGCATTAATCCTTCTCTAAAGTTCTGTAGAAATACTTCCTCACCCTATCCGACCTCCGACGCTCCAATTCATCCCAAAGATGTTCAATAAGGTTGAGATCAGGGCTCTGTGGAGGCCAGTCAAGTATGATGACGTTCATGTCCACAAACTCCGAAGTTACAGCAGCAGCCTTATTGACAGGGTGCATTGCCTTGCTGAAAGAAACAATGGTCAGTTTTCCACGGAAGCTGCCCAAAGTAGGAAGCATTGCATTGGCCAAAATGTTTAGGTACCTCTAAGAGTTCAATGTTTGTGGCACTAGAAACAAAGGCCCTAGGCCAAACCAGGACAATTCCATCATATCGCAGCCTCCGAATTTCATAGTTGGGGTTACGCACTCTAGTTAGAGTTGTAACTCCATAGCAGGGTTTTGCAAACATTCACGTCCTATTTTACACCTCCTTGCACGACTGAAGACGACGCTGCATGTTCCTTCGGGTAATGTGGGCTTGCATATTGCAGTCCTACCATGGAAACTCATATTGTAAGCATCGATTTTGAATGTTTTCCAGTCGATGCCAGGAACTACGCATTCAACGAATGCTATCCTTGGTGGTAACCTACGGTCAAGTTGGGTGAGTTTAGTGGGTTGTCCATGCAGATAGCACTTGCAGTTGACTCTCTGTGCTTCTATTTCAGTATGGTATCTGAGATGGTCCAATTTGTCAACAAGTTGCTGAGATAGAGCTGCAACATGGCATCCTATCAATAACGACTCTTTCAAACTCCGTCAACTACTTTCCAGGAGCCATTTCACTTGAACACAGTTGTACTGACTTGATTGCATGATATTTCTGCTATTTATATGGCTACAAGCACAGTTGACTCGTTACGCAGCACAATGCATCTTGTCCATGAAGATGTTCATTGATTTTTTTCCCCAAGCAGTGTGTGTGTGTGTGTAGTTGAAAGAATAAGTAGTGGATACGATGGTTTGTGTGTAATTGGAGGATTGGAGAGATGGGTGACATGTGGGTTGAAGTAGAGTGTCCCTCCCACGATGTGTTCATGTACTCTTCGGAGGTGTCACGTAATAATAGAAATAATATAATGCATTGAAATGTGTTTCCAGATAATATCGCTTATTTTAAGACAATAAAAATTACGTACGAAACATTCAGTGCATGAATGACGTCGGCAGTTGATTGAATAATAATAATAATAATAAAAGGTTTAAGATTATAGCAGACGAAGAAGTGAATGAGAAAATGAAAGTCGTAGAAAAAAGAAGAGAAAAGGCAACTATAAAGTAGCATAATCTCTTTATTATGATAATACAAAAGGGAAAAAAATATCGTGACGTTCGCAGAAAGCACACTTATTTGTGTCATTGTATCTTAATGTAATAAGACGGAAAGAAAGTACTTTGCCGAAATGTCCACTCACTTCTAAATGGTATCTTGCTCTAAGGACCTGTATAAATGATAGCCTAGAAAGAAATTGGGAATTCCTTTTGCCATAAAATTAATTAATAACATGATACCTGTAATTAGCGAAGATTAAAGTACATAACGATTAATGATTTATGGACATAAAACTAATGGATAAATTCATGGCATGTCACGAACGATGATCTTTTACCTCAAAAGCGTCTTTGAGTAAGACGGGAAACATATAAAAGTTGTATTTGTAATACGAAGAACATAATATTTTCTTCGTATTATAAATTACATGTAATTAATTTTAATTACTTTCACGTCTTAACGAAATCCAAACTGGACAGAAAACATGGGAAATGACCGCAAACTGGAAAAGGTTAAGAAACTTTGGAAAAAGAAAAACGTGGTGAAATATGCAATAAATAAAATTTTAAATGACGAAAATGTAGAAATTGCAGTTCTTACAGAAACAAAAAAAGAAACTTAAAAGAACAAAAGAAACAGCTAACTACAATATCATATAGAGTGGAGTGGACAAACAAATACATGCAAAAGCTGGCGTAATGATTTGGATCCGTAAATTAATTAAAGCAAAAATAACTCATTATACATACTGGAATGAAAGAATATTAGAAGTGCGATTAAAATTAAAGAAAATTTAACAGTTGTTGGAGTGTATATCCCTGAAGAAGGAAAAGAAGAAGAAAATGATTACATTTACAAACAGTTACAAGGAATATATGAAAAATTAAATAAAACAAACCATATAATTATAGCCGAAGACCTTAATGCTAGAATAGGAATAAAAAAATTAACAATAATATACAAACATTTGGAGAACCAACAGTAAACAAAAATGGAAAGCGACTCATTGATTATACAATATATAATAATTTAAAAATAATGAATACATTTTACAAACATAAAAATATACATAAATATACGTGGTGTGCAAGAGGACAAAAATCAATAATAGACTACTTTATAGCAAATGAAAAAGCAGCAAACGTCTTCCTAGATGTTAAAGTTAGAAGAGGGCTAGAAATTGACACGGATCACTATTTAGTACAGACAAAACTAAGATTTTCACCAAACTGACTACAAAAAATACAAAAAAAAATAAACAAATTACATGTAATTAATTTTAATTACGTTCAATGATATAGCCGAAGATCTTATATAGATCTAGAGAAACAAAATCTAATTACAAAGTAAGACCACTCAATGATTCAAGTATGAGAAATTTATACCAACAGAGGATTAATAACTACTTAGAAAAAATACAAGAAAATGAAGACATTGAGAAAGAATGGAATAATATAAAAGAAATTATCGCATCTGCAGCATATGAAAGTCTGCTGCAGATGCGATAGGAACACACAAAAAATATCATAAAAATAAAAAATTACATATATGGGACAATGAAATAAAAACAATGATTGAAAATAAAAAGCTGGCTTTTAAAAGATGGTTAAGTAGCAAAAAACAAGATGAAATTGAATATAAAAAAAGGACGAGCAATAGCCATAAGAGAAACCAAAAAGAGACACAGAGAAAGCTGGGGAAAATTTGTATCATATCTAGAAAATGACATATACAAAATAAGACCCAGTGCGTACAAAATACTAAAACACATAAATGCATATATAAAAGAAACTGCAAATATAAGTTGTGAAATAGATGTAAAAGAATTCTTGGATTACTTTACAGATCTTTGGACGGATAATACTGGCATCAAAAATAATTATGCCAAAAACTTACAAAATACCTTAAATGATATGATAACAATGAAAGAATTAAAGGACAACCTAAATAAAATAAAAAATGGGATAAACTGTATAAATTTGCTGGAAAAAAATTTCATCAAAGATTACTAAAATTTTTAAATAAAATATATACAAATGGACAAATACCAATAGAATGGAATACAAGCATAGTAATACCTATATTTAAAAAAAGGGGATGAAACAAAACCTGCTAATTACAGAGGTATTAGTTTGTTGAATATATGCTACAAAATATATAGCAGAATACTTAATGAAAAACTAAAAATATGCAGTGAAAAAATATTATCAGAATGTCATAATGGATTTAGAAAAGGACGCTCTACAATGGGTGCAGCTTTCTGTTTAAAACTACTTATAGAAAAAAGAAGAGAATTTAATTTGGAAACTCATCTTTTGTTTATAGATTATGAAAATGCATTTGACAAAGTAAAAAGATATATACTGTTTGATATATTACAAAGAATAAATATACCTAATATTTTACTACATGCAATATTGAATACATATAAAGATAATGAAATAAAAATTTTAAAAATTAATGAAAAATTGTCTGAAAAACAATCTATAAACCAAGGAGTAAGACAGGGATGCCCTCTGTCTCCAACACTTTTCAATATTTACATTAATGAAATATTAATACAGTTGAACACCTTAAACAATCAAGGTATAGAAATTTCCCGGAATAACAAAAGAAATACGCTATTATTTGCAGATGATCAGGTAATAATATCAGATAAGGAAGACAATTTACAAAGAGCAATATATATAAACCCTATAGTAGAACAGTTTGGAATGAAAATTTCCATAGATAAAACTAAAACAATGGCATTTTGTGGACAAACTCCAGTTAGAAGCAAAATGGTTATTAATAATAAAATAATAGAACAGATAAATACTTTCAGTTATCTTCGATGTGAAGTATCATATGAAGGAGAAACAGAAATAAAATTAAAAAAAAAATATATATATATATATAGGCCTAATAAATAGAACACTCAACCCAAATATAATACAAAAAAAAAAAAAACATGCTTGAAAATATGCAATACTTTAGCAGTGCCCACATTATTATATGGCAGTGAAATTTGGGCAATAAACAAACAAAGAATAAAAACAAGTGAAATGAGATTTATGAGAACTGCAAAATACACATTATTAGATCAAAAAAGGAACGAAGACATTTTAAAAGAACTAAAAACAAAATCAATAGAAGAAAAACTAAACAATTATAAACAAAAATGGATTGAACATGTAAACTGAATGGCCAACACCCGACATCCTAAACAAATACTGAAATATAAGCCAATTGGAAAGAGAAGGCAGGGTAGACCTCAAAAAAGGATATTGGATGGATAATGAGACAGGAACAGACCAATGTGGTCTATACCCGTAATTAGTGTTATGATGATGACATGTAATTAATAAAGGTGTGTGATACTACTACGGTCAAAAAGTTGGAAATACATTAAATTGCAATGCGTGAATAATAATGTGAGTTAATTTGTTATCGAAACAAAGTTATTAATTTTTATAGAAAAGCAGTTCCTTACTCAGTGAAATATGATAGTGTTTCGGAAAAAATTAGAAGGTCCGTTTCAGTAAAATTAATTAACTTCGCATTATTAATAAATAAAGTCAAGTCATGTCAGTAGGCAGTTATTTTAAAATCACATGAATTTGCATTTAACGCACAAATACTCTGATCTTGGATGAATGATCATGGGTAACATTAAAACTCAAACTTACTACTTTTCAGAATTGCAGTTTTAATTTATGAACGCAAAACTGCAGTTTAATAACTTTCGAAGACTGAGTATTATCAGATGCCCAACCAGGTTTACTTTTTGGCTGCAAAAACTTGGATTCGAATCTCGTCTAAGGGCAAGAAATGAACCCTTTCCAAGGACTTTTCAACTAGCCATTAAACAGATCTCATATGGACGTGTAGGGAAACCCTACTGGAAACTCAGCTGTTTTCACAAACACTGGTACTGGTAATATTGTCAATATTAATAGGAAAAAGTGCTTTTACCTGGAAGAACACACACAGTTTAGTCACAATTGTTACTGCGTTCATTCGTTTGGAAGGTACTTTGGGAAAAAAACGCACTTAAATACGAAAAATTCTGGAACATTCCAAAAATCATAATACTCTTGGCATATCGTTAACTAAAAAACTAAAACTATTTTTGGGCAAAGTACGAGTATATGAACTAAATATTAATAGTACATTTGTGTTTGAATATACACTGACAGGCCACTTTATTAGGAACATCATTTAATAACGAGTTGGATCCCCTTTTTCCTTAAGAACATCCTTTACCCATTCTGATGCATCTGTCTCTCTCTCTCTCTCTCTCTCTCAAACACACACACACACACACACACACGTATACATTTTTGACGATTTGGATGGCATGGTTCTAAAACTTTAAACCAGATGGGTTGCAGGCCAAAACTGAAATTCCAACCCACACGTTTACCAATACTACTTTTAAAACCGCCCACTTTCTAACTTTTAGTATCCACACTCCGAGCAGTCGACGTTCCATTAAGCCTTAATGCCTCTTTTGTACTCTAGACAACTGCTGAGTATCAGATAACACTCCCTCGTCCGTCCCCCTGACTTCCTGAAACCTGTCTGTACACTTTGATATTATCCGTCGTTTCCACCCAGGTTTTATCGTCTCCATTAGTGACAAGTAGAGAACTGTTTGTTTTTGGAAACAGGTTTCTCGAAGTCGTGTTGGAACGCAATTAGGTTGCCAATCAATCATCAGGTTACTAATATTGGGGGCGTTATTGTGCTGCACATGAAGGGTTCGTCGTCTATTGAGGTGGTTATAAAAACTAGACAAACCGGATCCCGTCTGAGTGAATTAAAAAAAGTGTATGAAATTAGTAATCCATGCTAGTAATTCTGAATGTCATTCACTTTGCTAATAACTATAGAATAATTATAGAATCATAGGGAAGAAATACAGCGACTACTAAAGTAAAAGTGAAGGAATTAAATAAGTATGATAAGCGAATCTCAAAAATCTTTTAAAAAAGTACAACTTGACTGAATGTGATATGAATGATAAAATCACGTTACGCATTTATCCATTCTCTTCTGTCATGCAGTATCGCGATAGCGGCACTTATTTACCTGATTTAATATGAAATATTGCATATATGTACTATTCATTAGATAATGCATTACTCATATATAAAATGAAGTTAACCGCAATCTTTCAATGCGTATATTAAATCCGATATTAGGTACATCTTAATCTGTATATCAACAGCACGAAATATTTCCTGCCGAATTTGCAGACACTAGGAAAACCGATTTTATTAGAAGTAGAACATTTCTTATTAGTTGTCAAATGTTTTATAATAATTTTGGGATTTCATTTTAATTTTCATATGCGTAAAATCACATCTGGTGTAAGCATAGAATAGTCCACGTCTGATACTTCTCAGACAGTATTTCCGACCAATCTCTTTCCTCTGAAGGTCAATGAAAGTACAAAACGATGATGTGATAGCTAATTTGCGTTACAAATTAATTATGTGCTACGAAATAGCTCCTGTCTTCAAAACAACAACCGAGTACATTCATCGTAGTACCTGGGCAGTAGTCAGTAGTCTATGGAGAGGACGCCCTTTGAAAGATGGTAAGATCTGAATTCGAATTTCATCTAGGACATAAGAAACGTTTTAAGTGCAGTATTTATTATAAGGCGAATTATTCTGTCTCATAAGGAAGTGGGTGGTCTCATACGTGTGAAATCAGTTCATTTCTCTCCTAGACGGAAAATGGGTTCTTCCGGAAAAGAGAAAAACCCAGCAGAGAACTCTCTCACACGTACATTGATACATGTAACAAATCCTGAAGATTAGATTAATTGTTCTGTCATTATCAAAAGTGGATTTATAAGAATCCAAGCTGCTTACTTGGCCGTAAACATATTTTAGGCTAATGAGATAAAAGGTTGATGGGATATGATATGACATTCAACCTATAAGAATAAAAGTATTACGGGAATTTGCTCGAGCACTATTATAAAATAAAAAAGGGAAAAAAAATTAACTTCATGAAATCGGCATTAATTTTCAGCTGCTTTGCAAAGGTACTGTCAATAAAAACCTAAAATATTAAAAACAATCTCATTCAGTATTAGAATGTCAAGATAGAATGCCAGTCTCTAGTAGCCAAGATGTTGAATTAACATAAAAAATATATAATCTTAGTAAAAACTTCATTTTTATGAGTTTTAGGGATTTTAACATCCTACCCCCCCCTCTCTCTCTCTCCTCTGCATTCCTAAGAGGTACATGGGGAAAAAACAAAGTTCAAAAGAAGAGTTCAAAGAAAATAACTTGGCTTTGATTACATGTCAACTGCGTTTGTTCTTCGGTCTGTCTATTCTGCTGGGAGGGGATGTTTCATACATACATATATATATATATATATATATACGGAGAAAGTTTTTTACCTTGGGTATAATATATGTTAAAGATGCCAAGCTATTTTAAACCTGGTTTTTACTCCATTTCCCAAGTAAGCAAACAGACAAATATAAGTCAAGTTTGCGCCTGCACGTATTGCAAGTCTAGGTGACCCACGAAGTAGTGCAAGTCTGGCAACTCGTGGTAAAGGTGGAATAAGCTCTGATTACTATTCTTAATATTTACCCTTAATGCAAAACCCATCTCCTTGAGGGGATGTATGCTGCTATGCATTAAAGGCAGGAGGGGGGCACTACCCAGACCGGTTTCGACCTTTATTGAGGTCTCATCAGTGGGAGCCAGGCCTTAGAAATACCAAGGTTAAGTAATACAGTGCTTATAAGTATTTTACCAAAACAAGTTACCATAAGGTGCTTTGACCTTATTAAATAAAAATCTCAGGATGAGAGATAAATGTAGAAAGTTTTTTACCTTGGGTAAAATATATATTTTTATTTAATAAGGTCAAAGCACCTTATGGAAACTTGTTTTGGTAAAATACTTATAAGCACTGTATTACTTAACCTTGGTATTTCTAAGTATAAATAAAAATCTCAGGATGAGAGATAAATGTAGAAAGTTTTTTACCTTGGGTAAAATATATATTTTTATTTAATAAGGCCAAAGCACTTTATGGTAACTTGTTTTGTTAAAATACTTATAAGCACTGTATTACTTAACCTTGGTTATTTCTAAGGCCTGGCTCCCACTGATGAGACCTCAATAAAGGTCGAAATCGGTCTGGGTAGTGGCCCCTCTGCCTTTAATGCATAGCAGCATACATCTCCTCAAGGAGATGGGTTTTGCATTAAGGGTAAATATTAAGAATAGTAATCAGAGCTTATTCCACCTTTACCACGAGTTGCCAGACTTGCACTACTTCGTGGGTCACCTAGACTTGCAATACGTGCAGGCGCAAACTTGGCTTATATTTGTCTGTTTGCTTACTTGGGAAATGGAGTAAAACCAGGTTTAAAATAGCTTGGCATCTTTAACATATATATATATATATATATATATATATATATATATATATATATATATATATATATATATATATATATAACGATTTGTATATTTATCTCTCTGCGGTAATCTAACATTTTAACATCCACGCATGTATTTTGTGAAGAAAGGTTTCACAGCTAGATAATAATAAATCCAGTTAAATTAATAGCAGATCTCATAATCAAAGACGTTTAAAATAATAAAATAATAATAATAATAATAATAATAATAATAATAATAATAATAATAAGGAAAAGTAAAGATTTAGTAATAAGGAAAGGTGGTAATCAAGCATATCACGCTCTGCTTTTAGAGTTCTATTCTCACTCATCTTTCATTTAGTATACGTATCAGGCTCTATGGTCTGATACAGCCAAGTAACTTGACTTCAGAGAAGCCTAATCAATACTGTGATACTGCGGCAAATCTTGTTTAAATAATCTTTTATGACTGTTAACTGCGGGTGTACTTGGCCAGTTTGCCTATCTTGAGTGATTAATAGCCCGAATTTCCAGGTGGAGAGAACCCTGCAACATCCGTAAGAGACTGGTTAACTCATCTTCAGCCTTTCCAACCGAGTACCTTCGTTACTCAGAGATACTGTCATTGTTGTTTGGAACTACTGCCGAAGTAAAGGCTATCAGGCTAACGATAGCCTTTGCTTTACTTTTTTATAGATGAAATCTACAAACATAATACGAGTATAGCTCATATTATGTTTGTTAAATGCCAGTTTTTGGCTTGCTGTGCAGGATGCAAAACTCTACTACTTTTGTATTGAGAACGTCTAACTCATCTTCAAATGAAAACCATTATGAAGGTTCTTTGCATCCTGAATGGAATTCGAACCTAGGTTAAGAAAGCAACGAATGTGCTTATTCTTAAAGTAAATGCTAAAAGTATTCCAGGATATGCTATCACACTTTAACCCTGCCCCTACAAAAAATATAAAAAAAGGCATTTCATTGTGTTCTGTTCTTATAGGAAACTCTCTCTCTCTCTCTCTCTCTCTCTATCAGACTACGAGGGATTTAAAAAAATGAAATATGCTCGTCTACTTTGCTAATTTCTCTGATATGCATAGCACTCGATATCTAAATAAAGAATTTCTTATTACTAATATGGAATATAATATTATCAATCATTTATCATTATTACTTGATAAAATAAGAATTACATTTTGAAGTATGCAATATTTTATTTCAACTGACTTTTAAATTTCGAATGACATTCTTTGCTCACTTATTAAAGGTGAATTTTAGAAGTTGATGTTATTTAAAACATTCACTAAAGTATGGCTAATGTGGCAATAAATAAAGCATAAATTTGTTTTAAGTTAAACAATACAGTAAATGAAGGGAAATTTGGCATATATTCGTTACTCATTTATAAATATTAATCACCTATCTTAGACATTATTCAGATACGAATTGCTCTCCTTCTTCTTTTAGTTCTGCTGATGGAGCTGGCAGTCCACTTGAAAAGCGAGATACACGAGAAGAACTAGAGGTGGGAGTAGAAGAACTACTGGCGGGAAATGAAGAAGACTGATCAATTAAATCATAGGATTTCATTTGAAATGTAACTGCTGTTCTCAGCGTAGTAAGAGATAATGGCCGATCATATGCTTTAAATGTATTTAGTTGTGCGCTGCTTGTTGTTCCTGCTTCTCCTTCTTTTTCTTCTTCCCTGTATGTATGTGTGTATATATATATATATATATATATATATATATATGGAAATATTAGAAAGAAAATACAATTATTTATTTTATTGAGTTCAGTTAATTTTCAAATAAGAAACCTATAGAATTTTTGCACCGTATAAATGCAATGATCTATATTTAATGTCCACACATGAATAATTCCACGGAAAAAGAGGAAAGATCCTTCTTTCTTTTTTTTTATTTACACCAATTTTCTTTCAAAAGCAAAGTGTTGAAAAGAGGTGAAAGGTTTTTAGGTTTTGGTAAACGGAACAGTATCTATCGAGCAAGGCACTGACAACACCAACTTGTATAAAAACTATCCCCCCCAAAAAAAAAGATACTTGAATATGTGAAGCACAGATATTGCTAGTTCATTATCGTCTTATGGAGTTAGTCGATTTTACAATTTCGATTCTTTTTTTTATGTTTCCGTGAAAAAGGAATTTTAGATCGAGTTATTCGTATTTTGCTAAAATGTTTTGTAGAACTAATAAACAATTTTTAATAATTCACCGACATTTAGAATACTAAAGTGTTAAATCCTAAGAATAATTAGTATTGGATCAGACAACGCTGTCTGTCATAAATTAAGAAGCTAATCTAATCTATCGTGATGCAGTTAGCTATTGATGAAACCTGGATTAACATTATGTTTTTGAAGACTGTAAATTGCACTCTTAGGAAATACATAAGTAGGAAGGCGTTCCAAAAGGAAGCAGTGGACTAAATGAAAATGAAAATTTTTTATTGCGTGATTTTGGAGTTGAACTTTTAAGGAGCGTTGACAGTTTCAGAAGAGAGTAGGAGAAATCATTAATACCAGTTTCTGAGGAACAGTGACCATGAAAATGTTCGCGGAAAATGCAAGCAGTAAAAACTCAGCTTGTGTGTTGGTGTATAAGAGAGAGAGAGAGAGAGAGAGAGATGAACTGTTGAAATGGAAAGAGATCGGCCATTAATCAACTTAAATACTGCCTTCTGTTCCAAGTCATGTTGTCAGCAAGCTCATAGGGACGCCACTCTAGGAACAGTAAACCTCTGGAACTGCAGAGTGCTTTGTGCTCTTTTTGGTGCATACGCAGTAAAAAGAGACCTGACCTGATCTATGCATATCCTTGAAAATTTCAAATACAGTGCCATTGTATTCTGCTATATCTTTGAAGCCTTTTCGTCATATGAGAAAACTACAGACTGAAAATGACGATACTGTGGTATGTGAATACTTACAGCTGAACGATGGATGCATAGAATAAATATTCGTTACTGAAATAGCAGGAATCGAACACATTTTGCTATCACTTGTGAGAAGATAATTACAGAAGCTGGAGATACTAATGTTATGCAGATATTATTACTAACTTAGTGCCTGGACAGACAGAAACAGAATCCAGTGCAATTTTTCCAGTTGGTATTACCTATTTGTTTAACTCATTCTGGTAAGGTATTTTAAGCAATTATTTTTTATCAACTAAAAGTAATCTCAAAGATTCTGTAGATTGCATAAATACTTAGTACGCAAACTTCTGATATCGCATAACCATTTCAAATAAACAAAGAAATTATATTAAAAGTTGTTGTTGTTTAATCTCCTTTTAAACGAGAAATGATTTTTATATCAGCATTTAAAAATCCGATAAATTAATTGGATTAATTTATCGGTTTGTGTGATAGGGCAATCGCATCATGTTTTCGAATATTTCGAAATGTGATTTCAACAGACTAGCGGACATTCCGAGATTAGTTAGGAAATTTCACAAGAAGCAAATTTTCCTAATTAACGAGAAAAATAAAATGATACCAACGAGATTGATATTTAGGTTTTCTAATCAAAAACGCATTCACTGAATATTAGAATAGTCTTACCCTAATATAGGAGGAGGAGAAGCTGTTAAAGGAGGTTCTGTTTCTTTGTCCTCAGCATCTTCAGAAATCTCTGAAATGGATTTATCTGGTTTGAGATCAGCAGGTTTTTCTTCTTTCTTATAAATAAAAAAAAAATCACTGAAGAAACATACTAGCAATCTAGAAATATTTTAGAATGATACATCACGTTTACAATGTAAAGAAGTTAACATCACTTGAAATAATAAATTTAATTTAATAACAAAAATCGCCTATAAAATTCTCAAATAACATTATCTTTACTTTTGAAATGTATTACACTTTCTTTTATTACTTTACTTCGTATTTTTGTATATATATAAAGAAGGAAATATATCTTCGTTAAAAAGGATGAAAACCACTACCAAAAGATTGGCAAATAAAATAACAATAGTTTAACATCAATTTAAAGAAAATCACATTCTTGAGTAAAAAAAAAAATAACAGAGAAGGATATGGATATCTTCTTCCTGTAGTTCTATCATATTATCCTATACATCCCTTGAGAATACATGTCAGGAATTTGATGATGATGATGATGATGATGATGATGATAATGATGGCTCCGTCATGGATTTCCACCTCAGGAAAAATCATTCTTACTCTTCAAATACCAAGGTTAGAAGGTTTCCTTTTTTTGTTAAGATAGAAACCTATATAGCGGGATGAACCTATATTTCTATTTTTCATTTTTGGAAATTGTGAGGCGAACCTCACTCATCCCAACTCTTCCATCAGCTTCAACGTACTCAACTACATATTAGAGATATGTTTTTAAAATTCTTAACTGCTAGGTTATTTTAAGCCAAAGTGTCTATTTTTCACATCAAATGTACTTCTAAAATTATTATTATTATTATATTATCTTTTGCCGATTTGGTCAGATGTTAATCCGGATCAAATCGGAAAAAAATCGGAAAAAGAAACGTCTGAAATTCTTCAAATAAAATGATTTTCTGCTATATCTTCCAAGTCTTTTTATCATATGTAACTATTCTCTTCATCAGCATGAATAAGTTACTGTCATTGTATTTCTACAACAAATTGTGATAAAATAATAGAATAAAAAAAAATCAAACTTTTCATATACTAAATAACCATTAAGTTTAGGTAGCAGTTTTTAAGAACATCATTTCGATTAGATATTACATACACTCAATAATTATTCTAGTTTTCAAAGATTGTAGCGCCAGCTTGGTTGGCAGAATGATTACCGTATATGCTCGCCAACCAACAGACAGCGGGTTCGAATTCCGCCGTGACATTTCTTGAATGTGATTGTCTTGAGGTCGTAAATAGCTATCGACGCTGGATGTGAGATCACCCCCACCATACACACATACTTACTGGAAGCCTGACGTGACTTGTAAACGTTTCATGTAGTCTCTAGAGCAGTGTTTCCCGCCCAGGTAAAAAATAATTACATATAAAAAAAAAATAAATAAATCATTAGTCGCCCAGTAGTACTATAGTACTAATGTCAACCTATAGTAATAATAGATTTATAACATTTCGTGCATAGGAGTCATATTAAAAAGAAACTATGCATTTAAGATAACAATTTTTAACAAGTGAGAACCTGCGTAGCGTTGGAAAATTCGACGTTCGCCAATCACTTGTAAAACCTAGGAGGTTCAAACACCGCACTTCAATGTAAGTAATTTTTTCAAAGGAATTTTCATTAAAGGCACTTTAACAGTTAATCTTATATAAAAGTGGAAGGGTTTTCCTTCAAAAAATTCTTAATTTTAGTCCTGCAAAAACAGACAAAACAGGCTGAAGAACACATGCACGGGCACACACAGTTAACGGTCATCATACTATGTTCAGTTATAAGTGCTGCCCTTTCAGCCTTTAACTTAATCAGTGGAGCATAAAATCTTTTCTTCCAAAGATAATTTGTTAGACAAGTATTTAAATGACTTGCGTAGCTGTAAAGTCTCCCCTTTCCAACCAAGAAATTTGATTTTGAAATCTCCTGTAGCACGGATTATATTAGGAAAATCTTCATGGGTGATTTTAATCACTCGCCTGTTATGAGATCTCCACTTTGATTAATGCAGGCCTATTTTTTTTTCAATAAAAACTTAAATAATAATAATAATAAAAAAAACTGTTTGGTATTACTATTCGATCGAACTCCTGTCCATGAAAGATAACAATCCTATAACGCATATTGCTATCGTCAGTGAGCTGAGTTAAATAAGCTACGAATCCTACTCTAAAAGCAAACATTTATTATTATTATTATTATTTTCCCAAGACGCTTTGAGCGTCCAATAAGCAGTGCAGTGGTCTCACAGAAGTCGATGAAAATAATTTGTCACTGAAGATATCTACAAAAACATCATATGACAGTAGGAATCTTCGCAAAGTCTTTTGATCGAAAAGCGGAGATGCTTTGCATTCTTTTATTGAGGCTGAATGCGTTTTTGTTTATAATTTTCCATTTTATGATCATTTTGTGATATTTTCATGTCCTACCGGTCATAACTTCATATGTATGTCACCCCCTCCTCCTTTGTGAGTTATGAACTCCTGTGTGAAGTTAATGCTTAAGAATTCTTGGGAAGATAGTCTTTGTTCTAAGATGTTTCTTATTCTAATATAAAATATATGAAATTACTTCAAATAATTACAGGTCTACTTGGTCGAGCAAGATCGCTTTCGCTCTGCAACCAATTCAATGAGTTCATCGATGCTTACAATGGGTTCGAATCCCATTACGGGAAATCGGTGTTTGTAAATGTTTTTTAGGAGTCAGACATATTTCACCGTCCGGTATGAGAGTACCACTGTGATTATTAGAGACTTAGGGTTTTCGGATTACTGGCTCCTACCGCACCCATAATATATCATTCAAGATGTACAATTGATTTACCACCTTTCATTGGGGGCGGGTGGAATTGACATTAAAAATAAATAAATAAAACTGCTTAGTGAAGCGACTGTCGACATTAGTAGATTTAACATGAGATCGACATTAGCAGATTTAACATGAGAATAATATAAGATCATTCAGATCATTCAGATTATAAGATCATTATGTTAATAACATCATTAACATAATGTTCATTAATATAATGAACATCATTATGTTAATGATGTTATTAACATAAAATCATTATGTTAATGAACATTTTTTGTGTAATTATTACATCACTTATACGAGAAGCACGATAAATAAATGTTTACTTTTTTTATTGCTGATGTTGTTGTGGACACACACACACACACACACACACACACACACACACACACACACACACACACACACACACAGTCATATGAAATTATTTGAGTTATGTATAAATTATTGATCCCATAAAATTACTGTATCTCAATCCTCAATACTTTGAATTGATAACTAATACATTTGGTGTTATTTGAACCTTCACACAATGTATACGAAGAGTAAATTTTCAGTGGAAAGCAGCAGGGACAGTTGTCACATTCCATAATTTCAACGGAAAATTCAAGAACATCATGTTTCAGCTTTTTTTAAAGGACTTTTCTTTTGATCTTGCAGCATTCCATTAATTTTCCTTGATTCATTTTATCCAAAAGATCGAACTTAATTTTCGAATTCATTTGTTCTTCATTTTTATTCGAAATACAACTGTAATCTTTGAGGTCTTTTATCAACAAGGTTCTTGCCAAACGTACAGTGACCATTATATTTCGTGTAAACTCATTAATTCACCTTTTCTTCCAACTCGATGTGATTTTTCATATCACTTGCTAATATCTTACTTATATGCATAAAACGCGAAGTCTGCCGGAAAGAGGCTGTTTCCGGCAGACTTCTTGCATCAAAAAAGTATGCCACCCGATTACTCACTTTGTATCTATATTTTATATCCGTGTATTCAGTTGTTTTCATTCCTATGACCACAGTCCTTCTGAAGTCAAATTGATTCGTAAAGCCTGTTTTAGGGCTCATACAAAATCCAATTCTTATAATTGATTGATCAACTAGCTAGCTACATCTATCGGCTAAATTGAGTAAAAGTATATAGCACATAGCTTAGTAAAAACTGATAACGAAAATATAATAAAAATATTTTCAAGCGTAATAAGGAAAATTAAATGTTTCATGCAGAGACCGCTTGAAACAGAGTTTTAACACATTTCTTGAAATTGAAAATTTAAGGAGTGTATGTGCATCACCTCATCGAAATGATCTCATCGGTGTTAATAATTAAATTATTTATAAGTTACGTGTATATAAAACTACCAGAAGTTACCGGTTAGTTTGCAGTGAAAAGTGAAAGACTATTGGATGTCCGAGGTGATAAATGAATAAATTGCTTACATTAATTACATCGTTAATAACTAAAATTGCATATTAGCTGTAGTGACTAGAGGAATTTATTTAGTCCCGTGCCATCAAACATTCGAGGAAAGAACTGAATTCTTCATTAGTTTCTCTAGCTGCATTTATGAACTGTGAACTATTTACTTATGTATTTACCTGACAGTGAATGAAAAGAGAAAATAACAGCGCTAAATTTAATTAACCTGCATTCGTAATGTGAATGCATTACTGGAACAATGTGAAATTTAAAATTATAAGAAATCAGAAATAACAATACCTTCAAGTTCACAAATTCGTACATCATTAGTAATTCTATTAGCCCAGATTCGAGTATAGCCATATGATCCAATATATTGTAGTCTTTGATGTCTCCTGCTCCTAACAGTTTTGTCAAAGGATGTTCACCACAACCAATTCTCTCAAACATGGCCCTTATCTTCTCTCTTGACGTGGCTCTATCAGATCTGCATGAATGGAGTGTAGCTTCTAAATCTGCAACTTCACTGATAACAGTATTAAGGACTTTCTAAATAAATAAAAAAAAAAAACAAACAGAAATCACTAAACTGTTCACGACTCCTTTAATTTCATCAAAGCAATTTATCAGAAGTATTTGTTTGTTTTGTTTGATTCGTTCTATGCATTCCGTTTGGTTGCATTAAAATTCGGCCATCGTATGCCTATATATTTTGATTTTGATTTTTCATTGAGTGAAATAGTTTCTTCGATGCAATGAAACAGGAAATTACACGTACTTGTATTGTTTAGATAGATTTAACAGTAGTTTTGATAGCGGCGCATAATAATGCCAAAGGATTAGTTGAATTTTCTGAAGATCCAGTCTATGGATCTAATGATCCGGATCAACTAACTATTGGTAGATTCAACCACTGTTTTCTTAAGTATAAACACAGTTTATACTTAAGAAACCTACTTGTCTGTCTACCTACTTGTCTGTGCTCATATCACAGCAAAGATTTCGAATTAAATAAAATCTTTTGCTGCTATTCGTTCAATGATTTTCTTTGTCGTTTAAGCTGCATTGCTTACAACATATTAAGTAAAATCTATTTACGAAACTGGACAGAATCAAGTAAATTTTAAAGGTGTGTTAAAAGTTATTATAATAAATTATGCGAGATAATGCTACTGTTACAATAATTAGTTAAATCTCTTTACAACAATCCTATTGAAAGGATAGTTGTAAATCAAGGATTAAGTTTGTTTTCACAGAATGGTAACTCCGAATTTTGCAATGAGTATAGAGTGAGATTGGTCGGTTAGATTTATAATCAAATCTAAAACATTTATTTGTTGATTTTAGTATCTATATAATTGTATGTGCCTCTTCAAAGGAAGGCAAGCGGCCATAAAATAACTTTCCCTCTTTGCAGGCATCTGTAGCTAAAACGAATAAACGGAATGAAATCAAATTTTATATTGAGACTTTTGAAGGCATGAGGAGATGAATTCCGCGAAAAAAAAGATTTAGTACCAAAACTCGTCGATAGGGGAAATTTTGGCGCTGGCGGAGCCAAAAGCAGTTAAAAATGGAGCCAAAATAGCTAAAAATGGGAGTCTATGAGGGGCCATTCTCTGAATATGACCAAACCATCTCAGTTGATGCTTAATGATTGTGTCTATTATATTATCTGGGAAGTTTAAATCTGTTCTGACTTGATCATTAGTCTTGTGTTGCATCCAGTGGGTATTATTAATTTTTCTGAGGCATTTAATTTCAAATGCTTGAAGTTTCTTGATTGGTTGTTGAGTTAATCTCCAGGCTTCTGAAGCATAAGTAGCCGTTGCGATAATAATTGTTTTATATAATTTAAATTTCAGACTCCTTGGAATTTTTTTTATTTTTCCATATTTTGTTTAGTTTATTCATGTTGGTCCAACCTAGGTTTAGCCCTATGTTTTACTGTTTCCATATTGTTGAGGTTACTAGATATAAGACTGCCAAGATAAACATATTTATTATCTTGTTCCAGCAGGTGATTTTCGAGATTTATAGAAATATTTTCTTCTTCTCTACCTATCTTCATTATTTTTGTTTTATGAAGATTTATTTTCATACCATAAGTTTTACAAGAGTCATTTAAAATATTAATAGTTTTTCCTAGCTGTGGTTTAGAATTTGCTAAAATAATGATATCATCCGCATATTTTATGTGATTAATGTTGGTACCATTGATTTTTACACCTGGTTCATTAGCTGTGGTTTTACAGACTTCTTCCAGGAAGAAGATAAAGAGTTGAGGTGAGAGAGGGCAACCCTGCATTACACCTTTCTCGACTCTGAAATCCTCGGTTTTAATGTTCTTTGTTTTAACAAAAGCTTTGGTGTCTTCATAATAATTTGTAATAAATGTTAAAATATCAGAATCCATTTTTACGTTTTTTAGGATAGTGATCAACTTGTTTCTATTAACTGAATCAAAGGCTTGCTTAAAATCTATAAAACAACAGTATATGGGCAGGTTGTATTCCCAATATTTTTCCGCTATATTATTAATGGTGAAGATATGGTCTGTAGTGGATCTATGTTGCTTGAATCCTGCTTGGTTTTCCTCTATGATTTTTTATGTAAGCACCTGTGTTCTCTTTTGTATAATTCGAATGAATAGTTTATAACTATGACTTAAGAGTGTTATGGGTCTATAATTTTCACATATTCTTTTGTCTCCTTTTTTTGTGAATTGGTATAATAACTTCTGTTTTCCAGTCAGTTGGAATTACTCCAGTATAAAGAATTTGATTAAATAAATTCATTAAAAAATTAATGGCGTCCTTTTTCCCATATTTCCATAGTTCTATAGATATTTCATCTTTACCTGTAGCTTTTTAAGGTTTCATTTGGTTTATTGCATTTATAATTTCTGTTAGGGTTATGGGCGGTGCCTTTTCATATATCATCTTTTCTGCTATACTTTCCTCCTCATATTCTTTTTGAAATAATGTTTGATAGTAGTCCTTCCAAATTATTTTAATATTTTGTATTGATCCAGTTTCTAGATTGTTTTTATCTTTCATTGCTAATGGTTTATTTTTAGAGATCATAGTTAATTCTTTGATAATTTTGTATACCGTTTTATTATCATTTCTTTTATTAGCTTCTTCGAACATTTTTGCTTTTTCCTAAAACCAGTTATTTTTGGCAGATATGCACATTTTATCTTTGTTTTTAAGATTCTTATAATGGTGTTTATTTTCTTCTGTATTTTTTATATTTAATATATGCTCTGCTGCTCTTTTTTCTTCTAAAGTATTTAGAATTTCAGGGGTTATCCATTCATGATTTGGTCTTGATGTTTTACCAAGTATGTTTCTGGCAGTACTTGTAACAATTTTTTTACCTTTATTTCATGTATTTTCTATATTGTCATAGGATAATATTCTAAACTCATTTCCTATTAGTGTCTGATAGTTATCTTGCATAGTTTTCTCTTTCAGTTTTGACAAGTCCACTTTGTTGGTAGGAGCGTGATTTACAATACTTGAATTTTAGTTTAATTTTTGCCGCTAGCAGTTCATGGTCAGTGTCGAAGTTCTGGAGTTTTCAAAGTTCTAACATTTTGCACTGATGATTTACAATTGCATTTGATTAGAATGTAATCAATACAGTTCTTTGTTATACCATCTGGTGAGGTCCATGTGTATTTGTAGGAAGGTCTACGGAAAAAAAGGATATTGCAGATAAATAGATTATTTGCTTTACAAAATTCTAATATTCTTTCTCCTCTTTCATTTCTGTTATCAACTCCGAACCTGCCCATCACATCCTCCATGCCTGGGATGAACTTCCCAATTTTGGCATTAAAATCTCCCATCACTATTAATATATCTTTCATATTGGTCTTGTCTATTAGATCTTGCAATTGTCATAAAAGGTATCGATTTCTTCATTTTCATGTGACTTGTCGTCGGCGTAGATTTGAATTATTGTAAAGTGAATATTTTTTTCTTTATATTTTAATCTGATAGCGATCATTCTTGGGCCATGTGGTTCTATGGCTGACTGCATTTTGTGACTAGTATTCACTAAAATGGCGACTCCTTCTCTATGTATATTGTCCTCTCTGCCCCGAGTAGAATAGTTTTCCTGAATTTACATTTATAACTCTTTATCCAGTCCAATGGGTTTCAGCCAAACCTACAATATCCCATTTAATCCTAGCAAGTTCTTTTTCCATCAAATTTATTTTCCCAGGTTTTAACAGTGTCCTTATATTTAAGGTTAAGAGATGCGAAAAAACTCTATTGGCTGACCACATACTAAACTTCTCGACTGCTCCCTGTCGGATCAGTCGAGAGGTTTACACACACACACACACACACACACACACACACACACACACACACACACACACACACACACACACACACACACACACACACACACACACACACACACACACACACACACACACACACACACACACACACACACACACACACACATATATACTGTATATATATATATATAAAGAGAATTTAATGACTGAAACCGAGAATACAGCATTAAAAAAACTGAAGCTTAAGAAAAATGAGAAACACAGAAAAAAATTGCAGTACATAATTAACACGAAAAAACGTTGTAGTTACATTTAAGTTGTTCTTTCAATCGTGGCATTATTTGGTGAGTGCGTACTTGCAGTCTCTCGTGAACGCCAGTATTTTATTCGGAGTAACCTGTTACATACATACATATATATATATATATATATATATATATATAACTATTATCTAATGACTGAATTCCGAGATTATAAGGAAATAAGTAAATTTAATCAATCTACACAACTAGTTTCGTCGGGATGCTAACTTCGTCAGGTGTGATAGCATAAAAGTAAATAAAAGACCGTAAAACATTGCACTTCTACAACAACAAAGCATTAAAAAACTGTGGTTATGTTTCAATTGGAGTCCGAGTTACAGTTCTAGTGTTATGCACATGAGAGCGTATGACCTCGAGCTAACCAATACTTAATAGCAGAGCTATGCAAGTCTGGCAAACTGTAACTGAGATTGCTGTTCATGCGGGAAGAGTCGAAGATTATTTCTTTTGATTCAAGGATACGACGTTCTAGTTCATCGTAACATTTATGTATGTTGGATGTTAAATTCCAGTCTATTAGATGTTGGCGGCTTTCATCATTGGAGTTATTTCATCATTTTTGGCTGGAGAGGGCGCTGGCTCAGGTTCTGTTATAAGAAATGTCTCTCTGGTGTTTTCGAGACGCAGAAAGATAGACTTTTTTTTATAGAAAAGGATAGAAAAGTCTATCTTTAGAAAAAATCTTTCTGTAGAAAAGGATAGTCAAGTCTACTTTTCTGCGTCTCGAAGAACACAAGAGAGACATCTCTTATAACAAAACCCAAGCCGGCTCCCTCTCCAGCCACGTCTTCTTCTCAGTTAACTCCAATGATGAAGGCCGCCAACATCTGATAGACTGGAATTTAACATCCAACATACATAAATGTGTCCACGCGGTTAGCTTAGTGGCTGTGCGCTTCGCAACCATATGCCTCGGGAAGGAGTGTCCTAGGTTCGATTCCCGTCGGTGACGTGAGGAGCTGAAGGATCTTCCTCAGCCATAGCTAAGTTAGCCGGTCTCGGGCGTGGACAGTAGGGTTTTTTCCAGTTTATTCTGGGGTTTTTCATTCCGCAAAGCAAGCAAACCGGTTTTGAGAACTCAATACTACAGGACATAAGATACACCGGGGCGTAGGGCTGACCACATTATCCTGTTAACGGTTTGAGGTCCGATTTTTAATAAACCTTCGACACTGCAAGGTAATAGAGGGAAAAGGAACTAGAATCGTATCCTCGAATCAAACGAAATAATCTTCGATTCTTCCCACATGAACAGCAACCTCAGTTACAGTTTGCCAGACTCGCATAACTCTGCTATTCAGCATTGGCGAGCTCGAGGTCATACGTTAGCATGTAAATAACACTAGAACTGTATTTCGGACTCCAATTCAAACATAACCAGTAGACGTCATCTTACTTTCATCGAAAATTCTCTCTCTATTCATTTAGCTTCAGCTATAAATCACAACATATTTCAGTTTGTCATAATACCTAATTTATTAATAAATACCAAGGAGCTACGAAATAACAAAAATTACCGTAAGCACTCCAATGAAAACCACTTATACAAGCTAAGTAACCATGCATAAGTGCAGTTTAAGCTTTTCCGTTTCTATCTCGGCTGGAACTAGTCCGAATGGGATAATTTCAGCCGAGTGATTGTACTTTAATTTTATTAGTTGCATGGCTGGACAGCCAGTACCAAGTTAAGACTACACTAATTTCAATACAACTGTTAAATTAGTATCAAATTTCATGACTTTGCCAAATAATGAATAGGACTTAATATTGACATCTGACTACAAATTCTTGTACTGAATTAAACAAAATTAATTAAACCTGGATTAAATGAAACCTGGCTTACCTTTTACCTGCACGATGATCGTAGTATTATTTTTCTGATTATATAATTTATATATTCATTACATTTTAAGTTGATGAAAATATTAAATTGATATTAGAATACTGATCTGACACAGTTGACAAGATCGATTGAATACTTTTCCAACCTATCTTTGTCTATTTTGTAAGACCAATTTAGGGAAGGGAGAAAAAAGAAGATAAATAAATAAAATATTAATACAATTAACACTAATTTTATCATTAAATAGTTGCGATTGAATCTTCAAAATTAAGATAACTCGATAATTTTTACTCTAGATCTTAATCACCAAATTTTATAATGCCAGAGAGGAAATCTAGTACTTAAATTGTGGATACACAGAATTGTAACTAAAATCGAGTCAAGTGGATAAAATTTATAAATGTATACACAGAGTGAATGGGATTAAATTTATTCACTAGCAGATAATTCATTACTTTATAATTTCGAAACGTTTTACTTTCAAAATCTAAAAAAAACTTGATAACATTTGTATGAATTCTATATCTTAATTTTAATAAAATCCCTCATTTAGAGCCGAGGAATAACTCTTAAAAGGAATGAGCTAGACAAAAAGTACTAAATAAGCTGGAAATGTGATCAGATAAATGGAGATAACAGCTTAATGTTGCTAAATATAAGATTTTCAATTTTGAGAACTGCAGATGGGATACTGCTTACTCTATATGTGGAAGCATGCTGGAGAGTTGAGGAAGTACGGGATCTTGGGGTTGTGGCGGACTGAAATTAGAAATTTAAGGGGCATGTTGTAAGGGTATTGAAGACAACTCAAAGGATTACTGCAATATTAAGACGAAGATTAATCAGAAGAGATAAAATGGTAGTGATTCTACTGTATTGATCAGAACACATCTGGACTCGTATTGTGTTCAAATCTGGCCACCGTGGTTTAGATGGGGGGGGGGGATGAAGATACTTTGGAGAGGGTGCAGAGACGGTTGACAAAAAGGATTTCAGAACTGTGGAATGTTAGCTATAAGGATAGATAGAAGTCATGTAATCTGCGGAATTTGGCTGATAGAAGGCGAAGGGGTGATATGATGTCAATCATATCACCCCTTCGCTTAAGGTCTTGATAGTAATTACTGGATGAATATGAGAGAGATTTTTCAGATAGTGGAAAATAAGGAAGGGACGAGAACTTGAGGTCATCCCTGGAAATTGCGCAAGGAAGTAGTGAATAAGAGGGTGAGAAGTAATGGATGAGTGGAGAGTGATGGGTGAGTAGTGCATTGCCTCAGATGTTGTGAATGCTAAGAGTGTGAATGAGTTTCAGATTCAGTATGTGATAGATATGCTAGAGGCGGAGAGATTTTCCGTAATTCTGTGGAATTTTGTGATATATGTATACTTATTCACATTGTAATGTATATTTCGTATATAATTTATGTTATTATTAATGGTATAAACATTTCTCTCTCTCTCTCTCTCTCTCTTTCTTTCTCTCTCTCCCTCGATGAGTTTTTCACGCTACGAGAGGTGATGTAACTACAACAACGACTATTATTATTATTATTATTATTATTATTGGACCATCTAATTAATTCTTGCAGCAAGATTACCCATACAGACTATAAACAAAGGCATGATCGCGTGGCAAAAGCTGTACACTGGAACTTATGCAGGAAATATGGTTTCCCAACTTACAAAATCCCTAGCGAACACACAGTTGAAACATTCATTGAAAATGAAAATGCAAAGATATTATGGGACTTTAAAATTCAGGCGGATAGACATCTTGAACATAATATGCCAGACATAACTGCAGTCGAACAACAACATGTGCGATTTATTATGTAACAATACCAGAGGATAAAGTAGAAGAAAAAGTGCATGAAAAACTGACCAAGTATAGGGATCTGGAGACTGAAATTCAACGACTTTGGAGCAAGAAAGCAACAACAGTTACAATTGTCATAGGAGCGCTATGAGCAACACCAAGAACATTTATGAAACATCTGGAAAAGTTGAGCCTTCCAGATATAACACCATCTCAGCTCCAGAAAACTGCACATTTAGGGACATCTCACATTTTACGATGATATTTTGTCGATGACATCTTAGGCCTTTGGATAAGTCCCGAATTGGTCTCATTCACCAGTCAAAGATTTCATTATGCTGTTTCATGTTTCTCGTTACTTTTTCGACTGTGAATTCTGTTAATTGAATCCTATCCTTATCCTATCCTTATCCTATCCTAATTTACGCTCACGCGTAGACCTACACTTGACCGTGTAGGCATTCGAAACCGAAATCCTACAGGGCCGGTTTGCCTGTTCTGAGGCAAACCGGCCAACTCACCTTTAGTCGAAAGAGACCAGATAAAGGTTTCTCACGTCATGGACGGAAAGTCTATACCGACTGAGCTACGGAGGCTCTTGTTAATTGAATATAATAAAAATAATAAATCTATGGTATCAGCCTGATTTGCGTACCAATCAGGTGCATGATTATAATAAACCCAATATTAAGCGAATCATTACCCTAATAACCGTCTCGGAGTTAAAAAACTTGTATTTTTATAATCTGTTTTAGAAATAGTACTTGAACATTAGCGAAATGACTGCAATTTCACTTCGAAAACGGCTTATTTAAGAGTCGTTTTCAGTCAGTCATTTTCTAAGGTTATGAAGTATATGAGGACCACAAGAGCCATTTCAGACAGATTACCGTTTTGTTAACAATGTTGCTGTGTTTTAGAATTTTAAGCTATTGAAGCAAGGAAGTAGTGAATAAGAGGGAAAAATACTAATGTAGCTTTAGTTACTACAGTAACATTGGGAGTCCAGAAAAAAATGGAGATAACTACTTAATGCCATGAATCCAACAACAACAATAGCCAAATAAAGCGAATCACTGCACTTTATTCTGAATGTCGTTTAGTTTTGAAAACAACTAACATCAAGAAGACACAATAAAGAGCTTCAGGAATTTAAATGAAGCCAGTGATAAATAAATAGAAGCTACACACTGAATATTTCAAAATATTAATGCGTAAGAATCAGTGGACAGATTCTTAGGCATTAATATTGCATTCTCTCAGACACATAATCCCAACCACAGCTCTCTTATATTTTTTTAAAGCTTAACCGCTAGAAAATGATAAAAATTATGTATTTCTTAATACATTATCAAAACAAAACGAACATTCAGCAATCTAATCCTTTTTAACAATACAATAAGTAATGTTTAATAGCATATTACATATTTATTAAGACAAAAATATTTCATGTACTTCATAAGAGACAATTTTTTAAAAATATGACTTACGTTGACTGCACGATTTTCTTCTATTATAGCAAGAGTTCTAGAGTCCATTTTCAGTGTCAGCTCTTTAATTGATTTGCTCAGTTGGTCATTCTCTGTCTCCATTTTTTCAATGTCCTTTCTCTGCTCTTTTACAAAGTTGTACAAAACAAAATTTTTATTTTCTAATTCAGTGAATTTCTCTGTCAAAAGTTTAACATTCTGCTCATTTCCCGTCTTTTGGATATTTTCTAATAGTTCTTTAGCGACTACAATTTCTTTCTCCAGTACTGTTCCTCCAGACTCTAACATTTTGGCAACGACGGCTTCTCTGTGTATATATATATATATATATATAATATATATATATATATATATATATATATATATATATATATATATATATATATATATATATATATATATATATATATAGGGGAGAATCAGTAACAAATAAGAATCATGTCTAAAATGGTTGTCACATGCTCATTGAATCTATTAACTTTAATGTTTTCATTTTATTGCAACAGATACAAATATTACTGAATTCATTAACAATCATAATAAAAAAATTCTGAAATAATATTATTAAGTGCTTGTACGATGTACAAAAGTAATGATAAGTGAAAAGCATGAAAAGTCATTGTACAATGTTTCGTTAAGTTTAACAGAGACAGACATAGTTAAAATTGTTAATAATAATAATAATAATAATAGGAAATGTTTTCACATTCTCGGGATGAGTGGAACGTTTTTGTGTTTTAGAGAAGCCCAGTGGCGGCCGGTGAAAATTTTAAGTAGCGAAAATTTATTTATTAATAAATAAATTTACATATTAAAAAATTGCTTTATTAAAAATATTTCACCCTCACCACGAACAAACACCAATAATAAAAGTTTCGTATCTCACAGAAATAACGTCGCATGCATACACTTTATCTGTAAGTGACATTGCCCAAACGAGCATCGGAATCACTTGTAACGTGCAATGACAAGCTAAACTAATATCGGCGAGTCTAGCTGCAATTCGCACGATAATTCTGACTCTGCGTTAGATCGCACTGCATTTGTTTCGTGTAACGATAATTGAAAAAATATAATTATTTTCATATTTTCAACAATGACACTCGTCATAATTCAGCCTTGTATCTATATAAATAAATAATTATATGTTATTTTAACAAAATAAAATAAGATTTATAAAAAATAGTTCACCCTCACCACGAACACGCACCAATCATAAAGGTTTCGTATCTCACAAAAATAACGCGCGCAAGTATACGATACACTTCCAAACGATTAGGGTCGGAATCACCTGTAATATACAATGAAAAGCGTAAACGAATATCGGCGAGTCTAGCTGCAATTGGCTGAATGTGATAATTCCGACACTGCGTTGATCGCAGTGCATTTGTGTCATAATCTAAAGCGTTAATCGAACAATTCCAATTATTCTCAATCAATGTCAATCAATGTCAAGATCTCAATCAATGTCAAAACATAAGCTGTAACTTTTAACATGTTGTATTTCATTTATATAATGTTCTAAGCATTGTTATTATTTATAAACACAATCAAAATTTAATTTTTTCATTTTTTCCTTGGGGGCGCTGCAGTGTCTCAGTGCTTATGTACAAGCCACCACTAGAGAAGACTCAGTGTCAAATGGAGACAGAAAGAATAAACTTCGTTTCTTGATTCTCTTAAATGAAAAGCTTGCATGGAACACTACCAGTAACGTCATCAAATGTTGCTGGTAGATCATAGTGCCCTTTCATGACAAATGACATTGGAACCAAAATATAATTACATTATGTATATCGCTTGCTTTCAACGCACTTGCAAATACGAAATCCTTTGGATCTCATGAAGGTTGCTCATGGAACCATAACAGGTAAAAGAGAAGAAACACTGTTGGATTACAAGGACACGCGGTTTTGTCATTATGAATAAGCTATATTGTTATTATTCCCCCCCCCATTCCCTTCTTTCCCAAGCAGGTAATCGTCAGAACAGCAGCGATGAAGAAGTTAGCGAATTATAATTTAAATGAATAAGCAATAATAGGAAGTATAAAAACTAGAAACATAAATATAAATAAAATATGGTTGTTTTTCAAATAAACTTCTTCCCGTTATAGGTGGGATGCTGACGTAAGTCTTCTAATCAAAGGTCATCGTGGTTACTAATTATGCTTACTGGAGTGAAAGTTGTGTAATCCATGTTAGTCATCAGTTATTAACTGTTGAGCCTCTAAGTTGTGTGAAAGTTGACTGCTGATGATCCTCTTTATTATTTTCGAGAGAATTGAGATGAAAAATGAGGATGTAGTATGATTAATACAATATAATACCATTGCATAGCCAATAAAACACGTGGAGTGAAATATTAAATTAATTCCTAATTTCAATTAGATGCTCCCATTTGTGATTTGGTCTCTTGTACCACGTCTTTCATTAAAGTCTGCATTATTTTAGAAGTAGCACTATTTCGCAGGAGTGTTAAGACATTCATTTAAGTATAAAAATATTTTATTACATAATGGCCTAATGACTGACTTTTTTTCAATCATTAGACAATTCGTTGGTAATGATGCAACCAATTTGTTCAGCGATCTCTAAGTGATTTCCAGGTGTGAAGTCTTTTTGGAAAACGGTTTGAAAAACTATTAATGATTTAAAATTATGTTCTCTGTAGCAAAATTCATCTGAAGATCTATAGAATTATTCCTTTCTCTAAAACTTTCTAATAATTCCATGGCCATCCTCACTTACGTTTCTTAAGTTTGCATTTAAATTTAACTTTCGTGAGATGATTTGAATGTTTTTCTCAGGGGCCGATTGCATAAATAGATTTCAATCAGAGTAAATTATAGTATATGCTTCCGATGAAAGTTAGGAAAGGTAACTATCCATAATAAAGCATTTTTGTTGCTGCCCAATATTAACAGAGGAACATAGTATTACTCTTATAGGAATTCGTAGTCAATATTCTCATTATACACCCTTGTAATTTTTATAGTAATGTAAAGTCCTGGATAAAATTTTAGCCTATTTATAAACAAGCTATTCGATCATTGACGAATAGTAATATTTATATGCACAAATGGTCACTACACAAAGTCCTAAAATTAATAACATTCAGACATAACAATGCTGTAAAATCATAGAAACCCAAGAAGGCGTTAACATTTTTTAAAATAACTTCTTGCCCCAATTATATTTATGTATCAGCATGATATCCTGTTATGACCAAATTAATGCTCTCTCTCTCTCTCTCTCTCTCTCTCTTATTTTAAAAATTTTATTTATCTAATTATTGAACCTAACGTTAGTAACAAGAGGTAAGTTAATTTCATTCTGGAGCCTGTTATGTCTAATTCACAGGCATAACTGATTGTACGGTGAAAATCCCAGGTTTCCAAAGGGAAGAATTCTACCTTCGAATAAAAGCCCTTATTAAGGTTCTTGAAAACAAATATTGTCTTCGTTACTAAGTACTCTACGGAGATACATAACTTTTAGTTTCCCGAAATCAAATCTTATCATTTGGGTTCGAATCTTATCTAAGACACGAAGAACCTTTATAAAGGCTTTTAATCAAGTTAGCATAAGGAAGTGTCTGGGTTTCTCCTCCCGGAAACTGTTGTTTTTTGTTTTTTTTAATCTCTCGAAACAGGCAAACCGACCCAAAGAGCACACATAATTTACAGACAGAACAAACTGGCTTCATAGCCTTATTTTCTTCGCCGTAAATCCAAAACAATATCAACCCGAATGATTCCCTCTCCATACTTACTATATCAATGTTTAATACTTACATAATCAGTAAGATCTAATTACTGTTAGAAAAGAATGTTTTTTTTTTACCATATTTATTATTTATTTATTCATTTATTATTTTTTTGCAATCATTTTGTTTTTCATTTGCTCAAATCATTAAGGTACCAAGTAAGTTAAAATTTGAAAATAAGAGTTTATTCAACAAAGCATCTATTACCAATATAATCTTCATAAATTTTTAATTTAAAAATTGGTAGAATATGCTTTGAGACGAAATATTCACATGTCTGGAGTACTGCAATAGATTTTGTTATTGTTAATCAACATGCGAGAAACTCTGCTTTCATTTCATGAAGTATTCGTCATCATGATCATTATTTCCCCTCCCTGACATCTTACCAGTTTTAGGTGTCATTTTATCACCTCTTAAACATGATTCTTAATCACCTACTGGGTGCTTTACATATTTTATTAGAAATGTAGTCCGGTTTTTCTATAATCACTGGAGGCAATAAAAAAAAACACCATTTCCGCGATGTCTGCGAGGTTTTTCCTTGACCTATTTATTAGCAGTTTTCTTTTTTGGATAGTTATATGGCGGTCGGAATTAATTATACAATTTTATAATCTTCAGTCGGTGTGAAAGAAGAATTTCTTTCCGGATAAAACTGCTGTCAACCAGTTACTTCCATGACTCATTCATTGATATCTTTTCTTTTGCTATTACATTCGCAAGGCTACATAACTTCTGAGGACAGCACCAACATTTAAATGTTAACAGCCAAGGTTGAGTCGAGATGAAAACAGTCATTATCACCTTATATGTGCAAAAACTTGCACGCAAGTTGAGTGAGCTACATAGCATCGATCTTTCACGTTTTGTACATTATCTCATTGCAAATATGCAATTAAGACATTCCTTCTACTCCACTAACGATTAGTAATTGAGTTCGACGAAAACTTGCGTTAACTACCATGCCTCAAAACTATTGAACCGAACATGTAATCAAGAATGCTGAGGAAAAACAGAACTGTTTGCAGTAAATACACCAATTAAAATTTACGATTAAGTTACTTTCTTAATTAACAAAACATTGAATAATGGTGCTAAGGTGCAGGTACGTGTTTGCAGATTATATTCCGGGCGCACGTGATCTTGTAACATTGCTTTAAAATCATTAAAAGCTTACAATTCTTCTTTAAAGGGAAAAACACAAGATATAAAATCTCACCGCTTGCAATTTTTACGTTCAGCATCCTTCCACACGAAAAAAAAAAAAAAAAAAAAAAAAAGGAATGTTTTCCTGCGGTGTTGTTTACATTTTTTCCCCTTTATATGTTAAAAGATCTCCAGAATTTTACTGATTAAGGAAGAGAAAAACGGTATTTGACTGTCGACTCTTTGAGTCGATTTTAAGAATGACTTTAAGAGATTAAAAAAAAAAAATCGTTCTTACCTTTCTGCGTCGCGTACTTTATTCCTCTGTTCCAAGAAGTCGTTCATAATTTCATCTCTTTCAATCGCACGATGCAAATCCTGAAATTGAATCCTCAGTTTACTGAGAATTTCAGTAATATGCTCTTTGTGCATCTGAATCTTATCTCTTACTTTCGACCTAAATAAATAAATAAAGAATAAGAAACTTATAATTCAGACATTGAATGGAAATCATCTTGAAGAGCGTATGCACGTAATTTTAATCTATAAGACCAACGAGTATAGCGTCAGAGTGCTATAATGAATAACTAATAAATAAATAAATAAACAAACAATAATGAAAAAATAACAGCTACTTTTCCTTTCTATTCATTTATTTCTGGCTTAAATAATTGAGATTTGAGTATTTTTTCTCTTTGAACTGCTGTGAATGTATATATACTTGTAAAATTTAAGGAAATAATACATTTTCTATAATCCCGCGTTTTTCTGCTTGTATTTAATGATGTGATACAAATAAGATTCTCAGGTCTACTATTTTTGTGATTCTCATATGGTAAACCAACGATACACTGATACTGTGGATGGGCTACGTTTTTCGTTATTTTTTATTATTTTTGTATTTATTTTGAACATAATTCGGAAAAATTCTGTTGTATAGGCCGAAGATGGAACTTTTTCAAGCCACTTCGGGGCTCCGTTAAGCGGGACAATGTTCTCACACCGGATGATGAAATTCCTTTTTCACCTAAAAACATTTACAGATGACCATGTCTGTCTGGGTTCCACTTGCCAAGCAGGCCGTCACAAACCATTTAAGTCATTTTTCTTATTTTAATACTGTATTAATATTTGTCTGCATGCATCACTTATGAAAAGGAACTGCGAAAGCAGATTTTTCTATACTCATGAACTAGTATATTAGTTAGCAACCCATGATTCTTTTACCACATATCCTCTTTCTCCTTGCTAGCACTCCGCAATCCCTGGTCGTTAGACATTCGTAAATTTTTCTTCTTACTTATTTATCCGTGTTTCAACTGAAAAATATGACTAAGAAAATGTATGACAGCTGGCAGTACTGGTCTCCAATATGTATTTATTTTGGGGATCTCACATGAGGTGACAAAAATCATCTACCACATTATCGGGCTTATTTGACAACCGTTAGAATATTACGCTTATTTTATATAAAAAAAATAAATAAAAATTAGTATTATATTTATTCTCTTAGTTTTTGATTTAACATGTAATTTAGGTTTTTAGATTGGTATATATGTTTAGCTGCCATAGCGCAATTGGAAGAATAGCGGAACATTGAGCCCTTCGATAGTAAAAGACCTGGCTTCAATTCTCGTCGTGACGAGGAGAATCCTTATATGAGCTTTTTTAGTTGAAGGTGAGTTAGCTGATCTCATAGTGGTAGCATGGTTTTTCATCCTGCGTACAGACAAATCGGCCTTCAGATCACACGCAATTTATAGACAAAAATACTGTTGCTGGTGATGATGAGCGATAAATGGTGCTGATGGTAATAGTGTCGTAGTTGGATAATTAAGTTGTAGCGGAGAGGATGAGATGTATTTAGCGAAGTAGAGTAGTGTGCCCTCCCAAGATGAGTCGTTGGACTACCTGGAGATGTCACGTAATAATAATAATAATAATATGGTCATTCCTGCTCCATACGATAAAACTACGTTTTATCGTATGGAGCAGGAATGACATACCATTAAATCCATACGATATGGATTTAATAGTATGGGCAATAACACGTTTAATACTGCCTTAAATAACTCCAACCATTAATACAGTTTCATAATAGCGAAAATCGCCGAACAAAATTTTATAGTTAGATCAATTATGAACGAATTTCACAGCAAAAGGCTCAACTGAATTTTTTTTTACTCCAGTGGACATATCCTAATCGTATCATATCAAGTTTCTTCCATATTGCGAAAATAAACTTTCGTAAGATGATATGGAAATTCTCTAGCACTATTACTACTTTTAAATGTTATTCGCTCAATAAACCTTAATTATAATTCTAACCAGGTATCCAGGTCTTTAATTTCAAATATATATATATGCAGAATGGATATCGTTAACATATGCACTTATGTAGAAAGACAATAACACATTTCCTAGCTTACACATCATTTAGCTAACCACTGTAAATCTTATTTAATAACACTATACCGAATATCTAGTAACACTGATTTTCGCTTTTGTGGATAGCAGGAAGAAAGCCCTCAGAAATTGTTCAAGACATTTACAAACCGATGCATCTCTGAGTCCAATCATTTGTGAAGGAGGTGCAGTTTCATTACTTTAAATAAATGAGAAATAGAAGAATACCAATATAGATACTGGCTACTAGAAATACCAAATGGTTCCTATTAGCTTTGAAATTATTCCATGAATTTGCAATCTACAGTCCCTTGTCATATGCAAACATCTAATGTCAGTACAAAATAGGCATGTACATCAAACAGTATATTCATTATCCAAATCTCGAACATCTTCAGCGATTTTCTATAATACAGACAATACGAACATTAGTTTATGTCACTTTTTCTAATTATGTTTTCTGCTCAAGAAGGATTGTTAATTGATTGATCTGAACGCTTTTAAATTATTTCTCTTCCATTTCACAATAATTCTACACCTTTTATAATGTCACTAATAATTCATGCAATACTATAAGGATATTTAAATGTCTGAGGACGTTTATTTTTAGTTATTAAATATCAACCGCAAAATACGTTACGTTTACATCCTAAAACTAATTCAACTAAATATGATTAGATGTGCGAAGTTCTTGGCGATGGAAGAATGGCGCTTGAGAATTCTTATTCTCCAAGTAAGCCTTCAAATGGTTAATTCAGTTCAAAAATGCAAATTCATGGAATAATTTCAAAGCTAATAGGAACTATTTGGTATTCCTAGTAGCCAATATCTATACAGATTTAACATAACTATTATTATACCCCAAATTTGCGGTAGTTCTCTTGCTGTTTTACATAAATGTACTGATGTGATACACTGATTCAGTCAGAATTCAACAGATCATCCATTAGACAAACAGACAAAAGAAACAGCATTTAATTTCATATGCTAGTATAAACAGAATGTATGGAACTCTGCACGAGATATAACTCTCTATATATGAAATAATTCAGTTAGTGCTGAATTAATCTACAGAGAATATGTTGCTGAAATGAGATGTGAATGCTTATTTAAACAAGCTGCAGAGTTGGAGAAAATGTGTGTCATAGTGAAATCAACCATATTTGAAGTGAAAACAGATGGCCTCATTATTATATTATATCCATTATCGTCATTATTGTTTTCATCATTCCTTATTCTGTATGCTTTGCCATATCTATAACTATATTTATCCATGTTGTCCAGGAAACTTTAATATTTCAATCTTTCATAACGACAAATTTGCGAATCGTGGTCATATAATTTTCCCAAAGTATCGATCTTAGTGTATAAAATATATTCATATGTTTTTTTTTTTAATTTAAATATTATTTATTTATATTAGTTTGTACTTTATATTATTTATAATATTGGCATTAATTATCTTGATTTCATTTATGAAATGCATCGTCTTTCTAAGAGTTGCTCCCTGTGTAGTCCAGGTTTGTTTTAATTTACTTGGAAGTTGCCATTTTCTTATAATTAATAATAATCTGAGGAACTTACAGATCCTTAAGGTAAATGATCTGACCTAAGGGTCTGTAAGTTCTTATGCACGTGGTTCTTATGCACTAGAATTGGTTTTGTAACCATAATTTTTGGATAAGGTGGTTAATTCCTGAGAATCTAAATTCTCATAGGAATATTCTCATAGGTAAGGAATATTTATAAGAAATAAATAGGTTTATTCAACTGAAAGTGAGTTATCTGGGATTTTTTTTAAAAAAAATCCTGGTTTTATCATTTCATAAACAGTAAAACAGACTTGGTCAAGAAACAGTTTTAAATATTAATACACGTTATATTAACGTATATTAATATATATGTTATTAATTTCAGACAATACATTGGGCCAGTATGAAGTTCATGATTACAGGGAGATAGCTGCGTACCTTCAAGATAAAAATCTAGCGGTGGCGTACTCAGTAAGGAATGACCTGGACGTTGAAACGTGGTAAGTAGAATCTGGATTAGTAGGGGGGGGGTCTGAGCAGCTAAACCTGAATCTGGGACTTGGACAAGAAGTGGATGGAGTCGTCCTGGTGGTTGGTTGGTATTTTACTAACCAAGTGACCGCCACCAGTGTATTCTTTGTGAACTGCAGTAGTACTGTCCCAGTTGAATCAATATCTTTATTTTTGCTCTGCATCTAGTACTATGATTAATGATCCTTTTATATGAAATTGAAAAATCATCTGTTTCATGTCTTTGTTTTCTCCTTCTTCTTTAATTTATTCTATTTTTCTTCCTGGGTAACTACTTTTGCATTTTCTCGGATATTTAAAAAGCAGGCAAATCGAAACAGTCAGAAAATTTTAAATGAAAATTTAAAAAATGCAATGCATCACGTTGCCATTGTTATTCGAACTATTATACTTTATCTCCTACAGGCCATTAAGATTATTAAAAGCAGTCATGATACATTTGGTAACAGCAGTGATAGTGGGCAGTGTAAATGCAAATAGTATCGGTTAGTATATTGTGCTGGTCCAGTTTGCCCAACGGATAGGTGACTATCCGTTAGGCAAACTAATGTTCTACCAAGAGGATAGGCCCTCAATGCGAAATAGATTTTTGTGGAATACCTTTACATTATCGAAAATGAAAAAGTACCATGCTACATATTGGAGGCCCAAATTGGCTTGGCTTGGAAAAAGTTCTATATTTGGTCTCTAGAGCAGAGTTTTCGGATTATCTTAACTAGAACCCGATCAAGTAATAATGTGCTATAGGTTTACAAATTTTCGTGCATGAAATTGGTATTAAAAAAGTATTACCCCGAAATAATTAATACCATGAAACGAGTTTATTTGTGTTTTCAAATGAATGTATTCTCCTGCCAGTTTGTTTTGTTTTGTTTTGTTTTGCAGGGAATTGTCCCCCTCCATAGCAAATAAATGCAAACAACTAAAAATTCTTACTGCTCCGATATGAGAGTGGCACACTTTCGAAAACTTCGCAACAGTTTCTGAGATTGAGATCTTCGATGCCTGTCCAGGATGTAAGAAACCTGTATAAAGGCTTTTCAAGTGAAGAGAAGTTAGTCGATCTCATATGGAGGATTTGTCTTTCGGAAATTTGAATTTTTCATTCCACAAATCACATCGAGCGCATTATTCCTGCGCTTAACAGATATAATACACGGGGCTCAGCTTGAATTTCTTCGGCGTTAATTCCTACCACTATTCCTTCGTATAAGTCTTTACAAATGTTTCTCACATTCTAGATGGGGATTTTAACTCAGGAATTCTTGTTTTAAGGTGAATTTGTGTGTTAAAGCATTAAATAATTTTTGAGTTGAATCTTGTGTTTGCTTGATTTCTTTCATTGCATAGCTCATTAAAATAGTTCGAATTTTAGCGGGAACCCTAAATGTATAATAAGGAGAATTTCGGCCTGAATTATTTGATGACAATGTTGTGCTAACTGATGGATGATTTCACAACGTTGCTTATGCAAATTAGAACATAGAGTGGCGCAATTAAAAATAAATTTCCTCTGTGTTCGAATGGGGAGTCGGTCAACAGCTAGAATATACATCGGAGTAGAACATAGGATCCAACAAAATGGCGCAGCTGAAAGGATGTTGATTCACTAGTATTAATTAAGACATTAAGTTTTTTTATATTTAGCTTAAGAGGAACTAATTCCTAAGACTTTAGTAGTAAAGTTAAGTGAATCACGGTGAGTTGGTTGTGGAACAAATCAGGCAAAGAATTGTATTTTGAATAGTTTTTAAATTTGAAGTTGTGAGAATTAAAGTAGTAATTGATAATCCAATATGGATCTTGTATCTAGCATGGGAATGAAGGACAGTGAATTCTTCAGAACTGTAAACCCCCAACAAGTATTTCCTCAATTTTCAGGAGAGGAATCAGACAATGTGCTATCCTTTTTTTTTCTTTTGTGGAGAAACTTAAAGAGGTAGAAAATTGGACTGACTTTCAATTATTAATATTGCTACGAAATAAATTGATTGGTAAGGCAAAGACATTTCTGTATTCATCTCCCATACGTAAGGAAACATTAGAGTACAAAAAATTTAAAGACGAACTAATCTCTAAATTCTCGTATACTAAGTGCTACCATCAAACCCTTAGAGAGCTCCATGAATATAGGCAAAGTGAAAAACCTCACCTGAATTGGATTACATTCCAACAATTTCGACTGGGATTACATGAAAAATTAAGAGAAGTCATTTACAAGAAAAAGGCCGTCAGTCTAGAAGGATGCTATAGTATGGCCAAGGAAAGAGAGAAAATATTAGAAGAAATGGAACAAATATGCTCCATGAAACAATCACTTATGCAGGACTGTGATGCTCAGCTCCTACCCTTCTCAATTCTTGAATACTTTTCATACTGTAAAAAAAGGGAAATATGAATGAGGAAGTTAACACAGGTGCCTCTACCACCTCGAATAACAAACCGTATTCACTAAACTACGATTCCCATAGAATGCAAAACGTAACAATGGCGGAAGAGAATGGTAGATTACCATAATCTCTTGTACAAGGCCTAATTGGGAAGATTCCATGCGATATTCTTCTAGATACTGGTGATCACATATCAGTTATTTCTAACTCCATGGTAAATAAACTTGTTGATGATTTTTCTGACACCATCATCCTAATTCAGAAACCAGTAAAAATCATTGGAATCGCTAAAGTTGAACTGATTGCCACAAGAAAAATATCTCCTAAATTTTCCATACCTTGTTTTCCAGTGGAGTTCTCGCATGAACTCATTATCCTTCCAGAAATTGCTGACACAAATAACCAGATCATACTAGGACTTGATTTCCTGGAGAAAAATGAATTCATGTGTAATTTTGCCTCCGGAACCATTTCCTTGTGTGGGATGGGTTATCAACCGATGTATGATAAAGGGAATAAAAGGGGAGATTGAAACCTTGAACTCTGAAGACGGATTGAGTGATGAGAAAAGGAAATTGTTACACGAAGCTATCAATTTGGCAGAGTTAAAGACCGATAGAGTAGAAATAAAGAAATTCATTCAATCGATTTTCCAAAATTATCCCCAAACATTCACTGGAAGATATTAATTCATTACCCTGTACAGACAAGGTAGAACATTCCATCCAAATCACTGCAGATTCGCCTGTGTACATTAAGCAGTACAAAATCCCCCTTAAATATCTAGACAGACTTCAAATCCTTTTAAATGATTATGAAAGAGCTGGGATTATAGAAAAGTCTAATTCCAGATGGAATAGCCCCTTTTTGTCAGTAGAAAAGCCTGATGGAAGCCTGAGATTTATATTAGATCTACGTGAGATTAATATGGTCACGAAGCCCATTGATTTCCCTCTCTGTAACATAGAAGAACTTCTGACTAGTTTAGAGGGAGCAAAGTACTTTCTAAATTGGACCTGAACTCTGGCTATTTTCAGATACCTCTTAGAAAGGAGAACAGACAGCTTTTTGCCTTCACCACTCGTTGGCAAAAATACCAACTCTGTCGACTTCCTTAAGGGGCCAGAAACTCAGCTATGAGTTTTCAGTGTCTGATGAACACTGTACTCTCAGACATGTTGGGAAAGGGAGTCATGTGTGTCCAAGATGACCTATTAATCTACACCCCAGACCTAACATCACATAAAAAAATCTTAGATAATGAGCTGAACAGACTGAACATGTCACATTTATCGTTGAAGTGCTCAAAATGTAAACTCTTCATGAAAAAGGGGTTGAATACCTAGGACATGTTGTCAGTGAAGCTGGAATAGTCCCCCACTCAAGAAAACATCTCTGCCATTCTTAGGGCGAAAGTTCCCACCTCAGTGAGATAAGTTCGAAGGTACTTGGGAATGGTAAACTTCTATAGAAAATTCATTCCCAATTGTTCTCAAATAATGGAACCCATTATCAAGTTAACTAAAAAGGGGAAAAATTCCTTTGGGGAAAGGAACAGGAATCCTCCCATAAATCCTTCAATTTAGCATTAACCAGATCTCCTGTCCTCTCTCATCCCACACTCGGAAAACTTTTCTATCTTGCAGTAGTACCTCGAATGACACCACTGCAGCTGTAATAGAACAAAAGAAGGAAGGAGAAATTAGACCCATTGCATTCTTGAGTTGAAAATTATCTACATCAGAAAGAAATTACTCAGTTATTGAAAAAGAAACACTAGCTATTGTACATACCTTAAGAAAATTCAGATATATGTTGCTAGGACAAAATTTTTTTGAGATCTGACCATAAACGTCTAATCTTCTTATCCACAATGAAGGATAAAAACAAAGAATTATTCGGTGGGCCTTAGCGTTACAAGAATTCCAAGTACAGATAAGCTATATTCCTGGAAAACTTAATGTGGTTGCTGACTACCTATCCAGAGCTTCAGATGATAGAGTAGATGAAGGCACCAGTGCAAAGAGAGAGATAATGAACTTGATAGCTAAAGCAGATGGGGGAGAAGAAAACAGGAGCAAAATCCCACACCTTCAGAATTGGAACAAATTCTCCATTATAGATGCATAAAGACAAGACCCAACATGGGGGGGGATATCAACGAATCAAGAAAGGGGAGAGAATCTTACAGGAACACTCTTTTATGCACTCCTTATTCTTGGATAATGATGGCCTCCTGTTAGCAAAACAGGATATCACTGGAAATTGGAAAAACAAAATAGTAGTTACTGCTGTCATGATTCCTTGGGTATTGCATACTTTTCATGATGCTGATCTAGCGGGTCACCAAGGTTTCTTTCGGAAATGGGGTAGAATAAGAAACAGATATGTGTGGAAAGGAATGAGACGAGACGTTGAGAACTATGTGTCTTCATGCCATCTGTGTCAAAGAAAATCAAGTTACGGTGGAAAGGCTCCTCTTCAACCTTTCCGTATTCCTAGTCGCCCATTTAAAGCTATAGCCATGGACATCATAGGTCCGCTCCCAACTAGTTCTAAAGGAAACAAGTATATACTTGTTGTAATTGACATGTTTTCTAGGTTTCCAGAAGCCACAGCTATGAAGGATCAGACATCAGACTGCACAAACAGTGGCAAACAAATTGTTTGAGATGATAATTTCAAGATATGGAACCCCCCCCCCCCCCAAACACTCCTCACTGATCAAGGCTCAAACGTCACAGCTAAAGTCATCTTCAGTTATGTAGATTGTTGAAATTAAGAAATCTTTTCACTACTCCCATCACCCCCAGGGAAACGGAATGTGTGAGAGGATGAACCGTACCCTGAAACAAACTCTATCCAAACTTGCTAATAATATTGAACGATAGCTTGTTCAGAGTGAAATTGTATTTGGAATCTTCGATAATAAGAAGAGTAGAAATTATATGCATAAATTCTAATCATAAATGATATACTCAGCTGAGTGAATTACTAATGTCTTAAATAGAACTTATTCATTCTTAAATTGTATTATCCCTTCTAGAAATTCTTGTTTTAATGTAAATTTTTGTGTTAAAGCATTAAATAATTTTTGAGTTGAATCCTGTGTTTGCCTGATTTCTTTCATTGCACTGCTCATTAAAATAGTTCGAATTTTAGCGGGAACCCTAAATGTATAATAAGGAGAATTTCGGCCTGAATTTTTTGATGACAATGTTGTGCTAACTGATGGATGATTTCACAACGTTGCTTATGCAAATTAGAACATAGAGTGGCGCAGTTAACAATAAATTTTCTCTGTGTTCGAATGGGGAGTCAGTCAACAGCTAGAATATACATCGGAGTAGAACGGAGGATCCAACAAACTAACATTTTCTTGAGGTCGCTACGAAACTGCTAATACGCAGGTTAATAGTACTAAGTGCAATATACTTGCTCTGTTTCGGAAGTTTCGTGTACTCAACATTAAAATAAAATAAAAATAAATAAAAATTTAGCTCATACACACAGCACTTATTCGCTATAGGCCTTGCGACCTCTCGTGTGTGGAAGTGATATATAAAAACAAACATTAAATGGATGATAAACTAACGTAATATTTACTGCACATGATTTCCAGCCTAATATCCAGCCATTATTCTGCTAAGATATATTCCTTCAAAGAAAACAGAATGAAATTGAATGTTTAAATTTAGGTACAACAGTAAGGCATATGATGCGATTCGCGTCATATTAAAGTAGAGAGTCGGCTCTAAAATGCCATTCAAGTTCAAAGCGTTATTAATAATTAAAAAAAATAGTGACGTTGGGTTTAGCAGAATCATTTCCCAAAATTGAAGCCTGAGATAATTTTTAAACTTAATTTTTTTTTTTTTTTGAGCAACGGCCTTTGTAGAGACAGATTTAGTCCATTTTTATCCGTTTCACTATTTTTCGCATATGCCTAAATAAATAAATATTAATACTCGCCATTTGGTTTTTTGATTCTATGCAAAGCTAGTGAGTCTTCTCAGATATACAATGATGATCAGCAGTATCCTAGTATTGTTCATTAAGCAAGGAACAGTTTCATTATTACAATGAAAACCATTGTAGTGATGTTTGTTAAAACAAAACAAGTGAGTTAATTTCATATGAAAGATTAAAACGCTTAGAAAAAAAAATGTTATAGAAGAATTTCGTAATTTAAAATAAACTTCTCGATATCGTTTCACTTAGAAAATATTGTGATTTTATGATAACGAAAAGTACCTGTCTTCATACAGATCGTTGACTTCTCGAAGAATTGCAGCCAATTGTTTAATATCGCTCCTCCAGTTCTTCCTTGACAAATAATATGAATCAGTGAAGATAGAACGTATCTTTAGCAAATGATCAATCGATTCTCTCAAATAGGTGTTTTCAGTTTGGATTTTGCCGTATATTCCATGAGCCTACGAAAAGAAATTAGAAAGAAAAGAAATAGGAGATTATTTACTTAGTTCTGATCAGCATCTATAGAGTGTGTTAATTTACGAAATAATAGTTTCTGAAATAATTTTAGCCCACTTTTTTAATATTAAATACTCCAATGTTTATCATTAAAACTGAATATAAAACATGCAGAAAGTTAAAATCAATATTTTGGCAAATGACACCTCCTCAAAATCATATTATAACAGGAACAACAAATGAAACGATCAGTTTTATAATGACAATATCAATTCAGCAGTTGAAAACGAAACATCTTAAAAGATGAAATCAGAATACAATAATAAGCGTATAAAGGAGAGAGAAAATGAAATTACTACGCAGTTCGAAATTCACATGTTACATGATAAAGACAGAAAACCGCTATGAAACTTTGATACAACTACATGAAAATGTGGAATCAATAGCAATGTGTAGCTAAAAGGTAATGTAAAACGTATCATGCGCTTCAAATTATACTATGCGTAAATTATCGTGAGTGATAATAGTACATTTGGGACTACTTACTATACAAATGAAGGAAATCCAATTACAACAATAGTGTGCACAAAGATGCAACATTTGAACAGAAAATTATAATAAAGGATGAGGCTGTGCAAATAATGACAAATCTTGACAAAGGCGCACGCACGCACGCACACACACACACACACACGCACACACACACACACACACACACACACACACACACACACACACACACACACACACACACACACACACACACACACCAAGCACGCACGCACGCACGCACGCGCGCGCGCACACACGCACGCACACACACACACACACACACACACACACACACACACACACACACACACACACACACACACACACACACACACACACACACACAGCGACAGAGAGAGAGAGAGAGAGAGAGAGAGAAGTAAAATGATATTGGAGACAAAAATAAAATGACACATGAGAATATATCAATAGAGATTTTCACATTAAATTTCATCTTTCCGAATTCCGTGTAGGATGCGAGGAACCTTAATTAGGGCCTTTACCACTAAAGGTGAATTTGCTGGCCTCATGATTTTTCCTCTCAGGAAAATTCAAGTTCAAGAATGTGAAAAAAAAAGTTCTTTTTTTAATTAAGATGTCTCTTATAACTTCATTAAATCACAATTGGCAATAAAACCTGTTTGTAGGCAATAAAATTAGCTACGTGATCCTTTCTACAAATCATTATAATAAATTGCATTTAACGCTAATGTTGCGCTCCGCCATCATTTAGTAGCCAAGTGACGTGCCCAGCGAACGTTGTCAGTGAGTAAAATTAAAATCTTAATAGCGCCTTCAGGCTGACTAACAGACGAAAAATTACTTAAATTAATTAATTAACCATACAACTGTTTTCTTTAAATTACGTAGTTTATATTCCCATTATATTCATGCTAAGCAATACACATTATATGTTCTACAGGGTGTTCGGGATAAATTTGACAGTTTCGTAAGGAAAAAGAAAATCTTCTTTGTATCTATTAAATTTAATGAATTGACAAAAAAACATTACAGGCAGAGTTAATTACAATACTATCAACAAGATTTACTCAAAATAACCACCATTAGCATCGATCACAGCTTCAATTCTGCTTCGGAACCTCGAACAAGCCGATGCTACAGTCTCCCTGGGAAGGGCCGCAAAAACCGTTTTAATTTTATCCATTAACTGGGCTTTTGTATTACTGGAAGTGCGATTGGTGTCTTTTTCAACTGCGCCCCATACAAAATAATCCATGGGGTTAAGGTCTGGGGAGTTTGGAGGCCAAACATTTGGACTGGTGAAGTCGTAGAAATTTTCAGACAACCATTTTTGACTTTTCCCAGAGGTGTGGCAAGGGGCCGAATCCTGCTGCCATACATACGGCCTACCATTGGCTACCCTTGTTATCCAGGGCTTGACTACAGTTAGCAACTCCACGAACAAAGCCCGAATTCCAATGCCAGGGTTCTTCAACACCTGTTCCTGCAGATTTGCGAGGAATTCTGCTGTACGAACGCAATCAGATCGTCTGCTAGGGATCTTTCTTCTTGCTACATCCTCGTAGTCACCATTGCAAGTCTCTAGTTCATGCCTGATTGTTTTTACTGTATTCAGGGAGCATTGGGCAGCAGTCGTAATATCCTTATTTTGATGGCGGGCACGAATCATCATGATACAAGTTATTCTCTTCCATGATTCAGGTGGGTTCCAGCTATCCATCCTTTCTGACATCTTGTATATGAATGAAGAAGGGTCCAAACTTTTAAATGAAGAGAAGTGTGTGTTAATACATGTAACTTACGGAAAAATATAATTAATTATAAATATGTCAAATTTATCCCGAACACCCTGTATGTCAGATCCGTAGATTTAAATTATCTCTGATTATATCGACCATTTATTTTAAACGCAAAAAGAGTAAAGTTAAATGATGACATTTATACAATCCTATGGTCAGAATTGCAATCCTAGAAATGCTCGTAGTACGAAATAAAGAGAAAACACAAAAAGTCCAACGCAATGTGAGTGTATTTTATTAGTCTATTTTCAAGGTTTCACCATCAGACAATACCGTTGAGACATTTTGGTTCTTCTTGGTTGTAGGTAGAAACTCATGATGCGCTGGGAGCGACGTGTACTATTTTGTCATTTTTTATTTTTTTAATGGGGAACACATCCAAGAGATGTTAGTCAACCTATAGCACACTAGTACCATGGGATAAAAAGTAACTTGTTCGCATTTACCTCGAAGAGCTGTAAATTGAATTCCTTAGGAAACACATAGGACTGCTGACTGCTCTAGAGGGCAGCAGTGGAAGGGATGAACGAAGAGGAGGAGGAGGAGAAATTTGTTCTGTGAGTTTGGAGATGCACTTTGATGGAGTGTTGATTAGTTGTTGCATGCGTTTGAACAGATTTGACCGAGAGTAAAGTAGAAGTATTTGTAGAAGATGCAAACAGCAGTAATTGAGCACCTATGTGAAAGTGAGCGAAGCGTATTAGTGAGAGAGGGGGAGTTATTAGTCAGTCTGATCATCTTTTTCTGCACAGTCTATTATCTTTAGAGAGCTCTTAGGGGGAATCACTCCAGATGTAAGAACACTATTCAGTTGTCGGACGGATTTGTGATTTGTATAAAGTTAGGTGTTTTTTAGCGTTAAGGTAAAGCCTCGAGAAAAAAAACAAAACCTGATATTTTGTAGGAAGAGGAGGGAATATTTGTAATACGTTTGTGCTAAGAGAGATTTGAGGTTAGTGTTAACCCAAGAAGATAGTACTAATCATGCATAGGGATTTGGGTGTTGTCAAAGGATTCTGTTTTTTTGTGGGAAATAAGATAGAGCTGTTTTCCTAGCATTGAAACTGAAAAGATTATATCACTTCCAGGATAAAGTAGACACGCTGTGCAGTTTTATGGCGAATGTCATTTTCTTTTCAAGAGGCCATTATTTCATCTTAAAAATCATCATGTGCGAAAACTTATTTTTAAATAAAACGTGAAGTCGAAGTATGGCAAACTCACAATTCTCGTCTAAACCCTACATCTTTTGTAGGATAAGTTCGAGAATTCTAGGTGACATTTCCTGTAGAGGATCTTTTCACTGACAGAATTAAAACCTATAATTAAAAAAGGACTCTATATAAGAAATTGTAAAATATTTCTGCTGTAAAAACATAATTGCGGAAAAAACATACCATATGGGTACATGTCTACGTCACATTGTACGCCTACGTCACATTAGGACTGTGTGCGCATTGATTAGTCAGAATTTCATTACGTGATCAGTCAGGAAACAGTATTACAGTTTTTAACTCTATTAACACTGTTTAGAGGTGCAGCTTAGATTTCGTCTCCAATAATTCTGATTTATAACAGACTAAGATTTTGTTATTTTTTTTAAGAAATTAAAATTTTTCTTAAATTAAAAATATGAGGTCAGTAATTCCGGTATTGTCTCCGTTTATCACACGCTAGCAGGGTACATTATTCAGAACTGCACTCTCTCTCTCTCTCTCTCTCTCTCTCTCTCTCTCTCTCTCTCTCACACACACACACACACACACACACACACACATGACAGATAATGTACATTACAAAATCCACCTTTTATCTTCTAAATTAGGGTGTAAGTCAACTACTTTTGAAGTAATTATTTTCTTGAAATACCTCAGAAAAAAAATGAAATATAGAAGCCATTATTAGTCAAACTTTTCTTCATTTTTATTTATTTAAAATAAATATTTTAATGATTATTTACAGTATTTATTTAAAATATTAAATGTATAAAAATTATTCAAATTTGTATGATGTTAGTGCAATAATATACATTTTAAAAATTGTTAAACAATCAACGCTAATGTTTTATTCCGTCAATTATTTATTTGTGCAAGGTAGACATTTGTATTACTGAAAGAAAACGATGTTAACATCATCAGTGATTTTATTTCTTGATGTGAACCGATTTTAAATAAATTGATATGATAAATTGGCAACACCAATCTTAGAAATGTCAGTAGCATTCGTAAAATGTTGAATTAAAACAATGATCTTTGTTTCATTTATTACAAGCTTTTCATAAATATTCAGAAGGATATTTTCGGTGTACTATGCATAGAAAAATGAAACAACGTTTGTTGCGCCAAGTCACTGATTTACAATATTAACGAATATGTAGATGACTAGAATCGAACCTATAACAGTTTTTCGTCTAGTACTAAGAACAAAGAGAGTTTGCACACAAGACTTACACAGGTACTATCAAGAAATAAATAAATAAAAGTACTAATTATTACGAATTCGAAAAGCAAACCCTTTGGCTAACTGATATAAGGAGGAACTGAATATTTCGAAGAATCACTAGAGCTGAATATTCCGAACAAGAACCGCATCAAGAAATACTATTTTACGATAAATATTCTGGTAAAATTATATCTTGAAATTCTTACGTGCTCCAAACGTCCTTCCATTATGATGGTTTTTTTATTTGCTGTTGTTGTTGGATGAGCCTTTCTTGTAACCCGTACATATTCCTGTCTTTTCTTATTCAAACCACGATAGGTAGCCATTATCTAAAGAAAGAGTTTCAAGTTCAAAAATATCATCATATATTTATTTATTTGCAAAACATTCGATAAATCACATTTTTCTGTTGTTAATATTTTCATTTTCATAACATTTTTGCGATCAATTAAGCAAAATGGATCACATAGACATGTTATCTTCATTATTAAAAAAGGAATGTGAATTGTATGAACTATGCGGTGACTAATTCGTCTTGCTAATTTCAATCGACAATCCGCCTTTATCGGTTTATAGTTATTCCTTTGAACAGGAACAAGAACAATATTTATGAATAATAACGGATCCCTTAAAGGGCAACTAGTTTTCATGACTTAATTACTATATTTTAAGTCTAGGTCTTGTCACCAAACCTAGCAGATTTTACGCTGAGGATCCCTGCAATAATGTCATAATCATATAGTATTTAATCCAGGAAAAGTTTGGTTACTCGCATTAAGATGGCCATTTTAACGTTGAATTCTATAATAGTTTTAATTCTCCATTTTCTATGAATTTTCTAACGTCATCGCTAATAAATATTAACAAATATGTAAAACAAATTCACAAACATCACAAATACATACTAATTTGTGATAAAATCATTATGAGTGTTTTTATTTGGGATATAATACCGTAAATAACAAATGAAATGGGAGGGAGCTTCCTATGTGATGGAATGTTTTTGATTGTAGATTTCAACTGAGCACCTCAGAATACAACACATTCATTCATTTAAATTAATTTCATTCACAAAAGAAAAAAAGCAAACATAAAGTAAAATGAAATACAATAATAAAAAAAAATAATTTATTTTATTTTATTTTATGTTTTAAACATTTTATTATGTCTCAGATAAATTGCATACATAGATACAGTAATAATTATATATAATTATGTAATGTGTTATAAACATTATATAATATTTATAACACATTACAATTGTGAATAACAGATACTTGCAAGTTAATAATATTTTTAAATAATAATTTTTTTCTTTTTCAATTCAATCCTTTTATTATTATTATTATTATTATTATTATTATTATTATTATTATTATTATTATTATTATTATTATTATTATTGGCACCTGATTAATGAAATGCTGGACAATATACACAGAACCACTGCCACAGAAACAACAAAACACAGCTTTGCCTGCGACCCCAAATCCCTCAAACAGTTGGCAAACAACTTTAATCAGCACTTCGTGAACTCTGTCCAAAAGCTACAAGAAACAACCTTTCCTCACACATACGAACATTCTCCACTAGGTCCACGAGCAACCCAGTCGATGTGGTTCTCCACAGTAACAAAAGAAGAACTATCACTGGCAATTCAACAAATTAATCCTAACAAAGGACCGGGGATAGACGGAATCAGACCAAAAGACATCAAGAAACACTCAACCGCCCTACTTCCAGTTATACAAAAACTGTTAAATAAAATCTTCGAAACGGGACACATACCTGAAACACTAAAGACTGCATTAATCACACCCATACACAAACAGGGAAAAAGAAACATAATAAGTAATTACAGACCTATCGCCACGCTGCCTGTAATCAACCCAATCATGGAGCGCATTGTACATCAGAAACTCTCCACATACGTTGAAAAATTTCAAATCATACCCAAAACACAATATGGCTTTCAAAAAAATAAAGGAACAGCAACACTCCTGGAAGATTTCACAGATCTAATAAACGCTGCATTGGATAAAAACAGAATAACATTAGTGGCATTCATTGACCTAACAAAAGCATTTGACACACTAACACATAAAACCTTGTTAACGAAACTTACCCATATCGGAATTGGAGGTCGCCTACTCCAGTGGTTTAAAGCATACACGAAAAACAGAAAGCACATCACACGTATAGGATCAGCACACAGCAAAGAGGTACATGTAAACTGTGGAGTACCGCAAGGAGCTGTTCTATCTCCCATTCTATTTAACATATACACACACGACATAAGCCAACTCCCCCTAAAAAGTAAAATCTTCAAGTATGCAGACGACACTGCCATAGTATCCATTCACAACACTGCAAAAATCGCTTACGAAAATATGCAACACGACATCAATCAAATCACTAACTGGTTAACCGAAAACGGCATATATATAAACCCTGGAAAAACAAAGCTAATGATATTCAAAAACCCCCAAACCGTGCCCATAGAAACTAAATATCTCACTATCAAACATTCATCCTCCTATACACAAAGTGCAGAACCTAAAATCACAACCATCACACAGGTGAAAACAACACGCTACCTTGGACTTCACTTCGATTCAGATCAAAGTTGGAATAGCCATACAAACTACCTACATACCAAGCTTAGGATAATAGCAAGCAAACTATACAGATTAAAAGACATTGCCCCAAACCCACATAAAAATACTAATCTATAAAGCATTATGTGAAAACATTTTAAGATATGCAATCACATCATACGCATTCTGCGCAGACTACAGACTTAACAGGCTACAATGGTTGCAAGATAAAATGATAAAACTGATATTCTGGGAACAACCCACTCTTATGCAGGAAGCATGGACAAAACACAAAATATTTAAGGTGAAACACTTATGCCACTACACAGTCATGTTAAAACACTACTACAGCCCAACATATAGAGTAACCAGAACAACATATCAAATAACAAGACCACAATCAACAAACTACATAACATGTAAGTACAACAATCACTACGGCAAAGCCACCCGAAACTTCTACGTACCTGACATGATAAACAAACTGCCGTTCGACAACAGAAACCTAGGAACATACAGAGAGCTGAAACAGGCACTGTATAAATATTATAGCGAGAATGAAAATTAGAGCAATTCCTGTTTCTCTCTCCCCCACCACACATACACACACACAAACCTACGACAACCCCTCCTCTCAAAAAACTACCACTACAAGAACACAAAGAAACAAACACACCATGTCTAAATCCAACCCTATTTGCACAAAAAAAAAAAAAAAAAAGTTAAACTGTAATAGCAGTCGAAGTCTTTCAAGCATGTACCAACAAACAGTAAAATCAACACCTGGCTTGTGACCACTATAGGAACACAACCATGAAACCATCACCCTCTGTCATCTATTATCTTCCTCAGATAAGCTCTGCTAAGCTTCGAGGAAGAAAATTACTAACTTGCAAGTATCTGTTATACACACTTGTAATGCGTTATAAATATTATATACATATAATTACTACAGCAACTATGTATGCAATTTATCTGAGCCATAAAAAAAAAAAAAATATTATTATTATTATTATTATTATTATTAAGTTCTGTAGTTCTGTAAACAACAGTTCTCAAACAACAGAGACACATATCGTATAACACGACCTACAACAACTCTCTACATCCCCACACCCTTCAACAACTCATACGGTTCTTTTGTGAGATCACATCAGATACCCACGCAACTCAACAACCTACCAAGAAATTTAAAACACGTAGATAACTACAGAACATTAAAAAACGAACTCTGGAAAATATACCAACAAAGTTAAGAAACCATTAACACTAATATACACATCACAAATCACTAGCATCCAATGCCTACATCCCATACATAAACAGTAGCAACAACACAAATAGTGAAGGCTAAATCCCACTCTCTTCATAAAAGCTAACCCAATCTTCGAAGTAGGTGGGATTAACTTGCCTCACTCATCTACAAGTAATCCTTATAAGCAAATGCAGAAATTTGTATGTATAATCATTCTTTCCCTTTCTCAAACTTAAAAAAAATAATAAAATAAAAATAAAATAAAAAAATAAAAAAATATACAAAAAATTCTGTATAATCTTCATTGTTAATATTAGAAGAACATGTGTTGTAAATACATAATATAAAGGCAAAAAAATATTATTAAAAATTTTAATTGAAATCCAATGTAGGAATTGCAGCACTTAGTGCTGAACTCTATAAAATTATAAGATGCAATGTCACACAAGATGTTTATTGTATGTATAAATATTTTAGCAATCAATAAAAAATATTAATAATAAAAAATTATTATTATTATTATTGAAATTATGATTTGTATATTCTGATTGCATATTTACAACACATAATATTACATATGTACAAGGTTTAGTTCTTTTTTTTCCCCTTCTGTATAATGTATTATATTCTTTCTTTGGGAGGCATTTCTGATTTCTTCCTCGAAGCTTAGCAGAGCTTATCTGAGGAAGTAATATATGATAGATGGCGGTGGTTTCATGGTTATATTTCTATACTGGTCATAAGCCAGGTGTTGATTTTACTGTTTGTTGGTACATGCTTGGAAGACTTCAACTGCTATTACAGTTTAATTTTTCTTCTTCTTTTTTTTTTTGGAAGTATGGTTGGATTTAGACATGGTGTGTTTATTTGTTTGTGTTCTTGTAGTGATGGTTTTTGAGAGGGGGTTTGTCAATGTCAATAATAATAATAATAATAATAATAATAATAATAATAATAATAATAATAATAATAATTATTATTATTATTATTATTATTATTATTATTATTATTATTATTCAGAGAAACCTCCTGGGAGTCAAGAACTCAATGAGAGAGAGAGAGAGAGAGAGGCCACATACTACATGCACCAGCTATCATACTTATTCTTGAACGCATTCACACTGCTTGCACTCGCAACATTCAATGGTAAATCATTACAATCATGCACCACACTATGAAAGAAAAATCTAGCCCTCATCCCCCTTCGTAGCGGTGTTCGTTTTTAACTTCCAAGGATGCCCTCTTTTCCTTTCCTCACCCTCTAGAAATTGAAAAATTCCATCCATTGAAATCCTAAATGAATCTTTCAGAAGTTTGTAAGTACCAATCGCATCACCCCTTTGTTTCCTATTTGATAGTGTCTGCAGGCTACAAATTCTGAATCTGTATTCATAATCAGTATTCATAATCCTGATATCATTTTTAACGCTCTCCTTTGCACTCTCTCCACAATATCAGAATCACAACGGAAACCAGGAGACCACACCAGACACAATGAGGTCTTATCAAGGCCTTGTAAAGAGGCAAAATGACATCCTTATATTTACATGTGAACGTTCGTTTTCAGCATTGCAATTATCTTTTGGATTGTATTTGGATTTGGATTGAACTTCAAATACCTATCTACTAACACTCAAAGATCTCTAGCCTCATCACTTTATTCTAGCATAATCCCACCAGTATAATACGATATTGGATATCTAATCACGCCATAGTGAATCACTTTACATTTACCGAGATTAAACTGACATCCATTTTCCCATGCCCACAATTCTAGCCTATTCAAATTATTCTGCAAAGTACTCCATATCAGCAGCATTCCTGTTACCCTACCTATCTTTGCATCATCAGTAAATAGCTGAATGTCACTTGCAAATCCTTCCATATCATTAACGTACAGATTGAATAACAGTAGACCAAACACTGATCCGTGTGGTACACCACTGGTTAAGGTAAATCTTGCACACTCACATCATCCCTCGTAGACCACTTTCTTTTTGATATCTGTCAGTCAGCCATCCTCTTATCCACGCTAATATATAATAACCAAACCCATATTCAGCAATTTATGCAACAATCGTCCATGCTGTATTCTGCCAAAAGCCTTAGCAAAATCCAAAACTATCATGGCGTATCCATCCCCCCCCCCCCCTTGTCTAGTTCAATGATAACATTGTTATAAAATTGGACAAGTTGCTAAAACATGACCTTCCCTTAGTGAACCCATGCCGTTCATTGCAAAGTAGGGATTCACTCTCAACCCATTTCAGAATGCGACCACTAACCAATTTTTCCATAATCTTCACCACACTCCTGAGATACTAATTGGTTCATAGTTGGATACTTCGGTCTATGCACCACTCTTATGCAATGGAATTATCATGCATTCTTTCCATTCCTGTGGAATCATTCCCTTTCTGAGACTCATACAAATCTTCCATATGGTAACGGTAGTCCTTAATGGGTTAAGGTACACGTGTTTCTCTGAAGTTTCCCTGTGTGTATTTCCTTTGAGAACTATAATGTTTGTCTTGCTAGGATTGAGCTGAAGTGCTCTGATATTATTTCTCATTAACTTTGTAAAGAATTTGTCTTAGTTCCTCCTTGTCATTACAAAGGAATACTGTATCATCAGCGTACCTCTGATTACTGATCAATCTACCACCTATCCTAATTCCTATCTTAAGCTCATCGAATGCTGAACGCATGATGTCCTCAGCACAGATACTAAACAGGTCAGGAGGGAGTAAGCATTTTTGCCTAATTCCCTTCCACCCTGAAGCCAATCGGTTAAAAAAACACCTATTCTTACGTGATTGCTTATTGCTTACTGTACAAGCTATCTATCAACCTGATAGTGTTTTTAGGAAAACCCATTCTTTACAATACTTCTCGCAGTTTTCCATATACTGAACACAGTCAAACGTTTTAGAGTAGTCTATGAAATACATTACCAGCGGGAGTCTAAATTCTTTCTATTTTTCTATGATTTTTCTAAGGCAATGATCTGATCTCTGGTACCCTTACCTTTCCTAAAATTTGTTTGTTCTTCAGGCATCTCATCTCTACCTCAACTTTGGCCGTAATCAGTATAATCTATGAATCATATAGAAAATATAAAAACATCATAACATAAACATGCTTTTTTTTAAAAAAAAGAAAGATAAACGTTACAAAATATATTCCATTAAATCAACCTGGGAATCGAGTTCTTGAACTTTAAGCTTTGCTTGTTTGATCTCTTTTATATAGTTTGATTGCTTTTCAAGAAGATAACTGTAGTAATCTCTACAGCGTTCTTCATTTGCGATATGTTTATTGCAAAACACGTTCTGCTTGTCCACTAATAAATCTGCTTTCTTTCTTTCAAGATGTTCAATCATTTGTCTAGAAGAAAGCAGTAATTTTAGTACAATTACTTCTACCAAGAACAACATAACAATAATAATTTTTTAAAATAATAATAATAATAATAATAATAATAATAATTTATTACATATGATACATACATTACATAGTTTTGATTACGTATGATACAACATTACATACATTTGTTTACATATGAAACAACATTACTTACATTTGTTTACGTATGATACAACATTACTTACATTTGTTTACGTATGATACAACATTACTTACATTTGTTTACGTATGATACAACATTACATACATTTCTTAACATTTGATACATTCATCTATTCTGATAATAATAATTTTTTTTTTCACAATAATAATTATAATAATTTATAATATGATACATACATTACATACTTATCATTACATATGATACAACATTACATACATTTGTTTACATGTGATAAGTACATTACATTCATTTGATTACATATGATACATTTATTTATTTTTATTTTTATTTTATTTTTTATCTCCGATGAGATGAGATGTATTTTATCAGCTTTCATTCTCGAAGTTTATTTGTGAGCTTATCTGATGATGACATCAGTTATTATTTATTGGTTTATTTGCTGTGTTGGGAAGCTGTAAATCAAATCTATGTTTAATTTGCTTGATTTCCATTGCAGCCGTTTTTTGAGAAATTCGAACGAGCGTGCGCGCACGCACGCGCGCACGCACGCACGCACAAGCACACGCACACACACACACACACACACACACACACACACACACACACACACACACACACACACACACACACACACACACACACACACACACACACACACACACACACACACACACACACACACACACACACACACGCGACAACTTGGAATGTCTTGATGCGTCGCTGAACTGGAAGCCTGAACGAATATATTGTGTTTCATTGCGTTTGTATGGTATTTTGGGTGCGTGTTTCTTGTTTGTAGTATGTCCTTAGAGCTCTTAAGTAGTAGAAGGATCACTTCTGACCATATCAAGATAAGATAAGGAATCGTGACGTGATTGGTTGTTGTTTCGATGACGACATTCTGTGTGTGTGATGAGTTTGGAATGTTTGGAATTCCCTGGGGGCATGTGTGTCGGTGATGTGAGTTCTTGTGTTTTGGTTTGCGTATGGAATTAGGGGTGATGGTAGAGATAAGGATTAGTGTTGTGATTGGTGGTGCACTTCTGACTAGATCAAGATCAAGATAAGATAAGGAATCGTGACGTGTGTGTGTGTTGTTATGAGATGTAGATAAGTGATGTCATTTGTTATTTGTAAATAAGTGACATCATTTGCTAGTTGTAAATAAGTGATTTTGTTGTTTTGAATGGAAAGGGATATATATTAGTGTATAAGGAATCGTGTCGTGATTGGTGGGACACTTCTGACCAGATCAAGATCAAGATAAGATAAGGAATTCTGACGTGAATATTTTTTGTTATAGAGTTTGGAATGTTTGGAATTTTGCTGGGGACCTCATCTGTCAGGGACATCACGTGGTGTTTTTGGTTCGCCTAAGGCATTGTGGTTGATATTTAAAGATAAGAATTGTGACGTTATGGGTTTGGAAATTTCTGGGGAACATATGTATGTCTCTCTGTGATATCACATGGTGTTTTGGTTTTGTTTGGAGATGTTTCTACATGCTGTTGGATATGATGTTGATGTGAGATTATCTTACTTTGAGACATCATAGGGCAAATGTTATCTCTGTAGCTCAAAGGGTATTCTATATTATTTGTCCTTATTATGTTAAGTATTTTATCCTCAAAAAGTGTTTTTGATGAAAAATAATAAAACGCATTTTTTTATTTTTTTCCTAAAAAGATATCAGTATCAGTTGGAGGTGACATCACTAAAAGATATCTGCAAATGGAGGAGAGGGGGGTGATGGGGTTAGGGTGGGGTGAGGGAACATTGCAGGGAAGACCTCTGTCACCCTCTTGATGACCTTTTCACTTCCACCACCTAATGCTATTTTTTGTTTTCCCATCCCAATAATTGTGGACATATGAATGAGAGAAATAGTCACATGGTCTAACATCAAAAACACTCTTTGAGGATAAAATACTTAACATAATAAGGACAAATAATATAGAATACCCTTTGAGCCACAGAGATAAGATTTGCCCTATGATGTCTCAAAGTAAGATAATCTCACATCAACATCATATCCAACAGCATGTAGAAACATGTCCATGAATCATCTGCCCAAAAGTTTCATTTTGGAAGGAACAGTCAGGGTTAAGGGTCAGGTAAACAGTACTATAAGGAAAGACAAACGAGTCAAGTGTCTTTGCATTTATGGCAATTCGTTCATCCCATGCAGCTATCATATTGTGTTGTGGTGATTGGTATCCAGGAAAGTAAAGTAAAATAATGGGTGAGCCACAAAAGTCATTGAAATTTTCTTTTTTCGGCAAAATAGCATGAGACAAAACTCTTCACTTAGCTCTAAAAGGATGGAAACTGATTATTATTTTAGAAGACACATATTGTGTTGTATTTATCCAGGACCACTTGGGAAAAGTTATGCAGGAAGTGGTCTAATATCCTCGGCTACTTGAAAAGAAGAGTTGACTATGAAATGTACCTCGGTGAGTGTTATATTCTGAAATGCCAATTTGGGGAACTAATACTTGATGATACAGGAGCTGATGGAAGTAAAGCTTTTTCTATTAGTTGTGAAGAAGCTGAGAGATTTTCAGCAAAAATGTATGACATTGATAATCATTTACTATTTTTGGAAACTGAATTACCATCTATTCGTATCATGGGGAAAATTATCACTAATCATTTAAATATTTTAATGGTAAAATTAGACTTTCAAGATTTTATCCAAATCAATAAAGATTCTTTATTTTGGGACATTTACGAACATTTTACAAAAACTGTTTGTGTATATTTGCTGACAAAAGAATACACAGAATGTTTAGGGGAGGGGCATGGTGTCATTTCCAGACTGTCACAATATCAAATGTATGAAAGTGTGGTTACCATGGTATGTGATTTAAAATCTCTTTTGCGTGAGCAGCTATTTTGATGTAATGTAACCAAGAAACAGTGAGTAGCAAAAATTTATTCATTGAATTCTTTCGAAAATGTTGAGTCTAAGCTAAATATTGTGAAATATTTTTAGATAATTACATGTTTTGAATTTTTCTCAGTGAATATACTTGTAAATAGTATTTCAGCAAAATAAAATATGCATTTGTAAACTTAAATGAACAAAGATGTGTGCTTTTGTTGTTGTGTTTTTCCACAGTCATTTTTTTACTCAGTTATTCTGATTAGAAGTTGATATTTAAATCAACAACTTTATATCCTAATGCAATTCTCTCTAATTATTTAAAAAAAAATCATAACTGTGAAATCAATGCCAGGAATGGGAAAAAAGTATTGAAAACTGATATCCATGTATTGATTATTTTAGAAATTGTCTAATGTTACCTATTGACATTGTTTGAGTTATCTGAAAACAATTCATTCACATAATCGAAAATCCAAACTATTAGAATTTGGTTGTTTTACAGAGAGAGAGAGAGAGAGAGCAGATAATTAACCAAAAACATGACTTTAACTGTTAAAGTTTGGTATAGAAAAAATGTTTGTACTCTCGAGATAACACATATACAAATTTTACCTTTTCCCACACAAAGTAAGATAAAAACACACCAACAGTATATCCAGCACCATGTAAAAACATGTCGCTGAGTCATCTGCACAAAAGGTTCATTTTTGAAGGAACGGTCAAGGTAGGACATGGTAAATGTAAACAGTACTATAAGAAAATACCATAGAGTCAAGTGGCTTAACTTTGGACTTAAGGTAATCGTTCATCCACTACAGCTGCTGTTTTGTGTTGTGGTGTTTTGTGTTTGGTAATGTCAAAATAATGGGTGAGCCACAAAATTCTTTGAAATTTTCTTTGTGAAAAGTTCTAATTGTTTAGAATTTTATAACAGAACATTAACCTAAAATATACGATCAGAGCTAATAATCAGTTAAATAATAATAATAATGAAAAATATCTATATATCTGTGGTTCCATATGAAGTAATCTAAGAAGAGAATGAAGGAAAATGATTATGAAAAATCGACAGTGGGTGAAAAATACGAATTTTCAGTTATCATTGGGATAATTGATTGCAATTTTCTTTTGAATAAGAGTTCAAATTTATTTCCTAAAGAAATTTGTATTTCTGATGGAATTATTGTAAGATATGCATTGACAAAATCACCTTGTAGTTGGAAAGAATTACCTGAAAGAGTTAAAAAAACAGAATTCTTGATTAATGAAATATAACCATCAGCTGAAGTGGGAAATTGGTTCACTATCTCTGGAGAAACTAAGAAATTGGATGATAGAATCAACATGCAAATATTAAATATTACTTGCCAAAGGAAGAGAAATATCAAAAACATTAACGAGGTTAATACAGAGCCTGTTCTTGATTGGATGAATTGGATGTCCAAAACATGACAACATAACATGTACTTTTAAATGCTTTTGGAAACATAATGAAAGATTTGTGCTTTTAATAATTCTCAGAAGTATATGTATTGGTTTCAAAAAAATAATTTTGCAACCCTTAATTTTACTACAGTAATAAATTCCCAATGATCACCAAATGAAAAATTAACTCTCAGACGAGAGTCACATTGTCAAAAACCACATGATGGCAATTCCACAAGCATGGGAAAGAATCTCTGATGTATTTTACAATTTATTTATTTTCTGTATGTTAGATTCAGTAAATACAATTTATAAATAAAATAAATTTAAATGAACAAATTGGGTGTCGTTGATGTATTATACAAATTTAAGTAAGACCATAATATTTTGTTTTTTTTCCTTGTGAAATTTCATGCCACAAAGTAACCAGAGACTTTGTTTTGACTCAGTGAATTAAAAGTCTTATTTGTTCATGCAAGCCCGCAAATATTTCATGGAACCAAAAGGAATAATTGGGTATTAAATTAATAGCCAGAATTTTAGTGGAGAAGATTTCACCTGAAAAGTTACAATACTGTAAGAATTTGGCTATTTTACAGAGCCATTTGTTAATAATATTACAGTCAAATAAAAGGTAACATAGAAATTAACAAAGTATATATTACAGAGCTAATATTCATTTGAAATAATAAGAAATAACTATTTATTTGTTGTGCTGGCAAAAGAAATTTCTAAAAGAAAAAGCAACGGCGAGTTCAAAACCTTGTTTGTCACAATCTGTTACCCAATACTAATTCTAAAGAAAAAACTAAATAAAATAAATAAATTTCAGTTACAGAAATAGGTTAAGAGCACAAGGAATCGAAGGTAAAATTAATAGTCAATATTGGTTTTAAAAAAATAAATGTAAGCATTAAATTACTACAGCAATAATTTTCCACGGGAATGAAGAATGAATAATTTTAGGATATGTGTCATCACAATCATGTGAATGCTAATCACTTAGTCATATATAAGTATTTGAGAAACATCCAAACTTGGGAAAATGATACGTTTTGAACAATACCGCAATTTACGGATGTGACTTTTGTCATCTTCATGAAAGACCACTTTGAAGAAAACCATGATGTTTAGTAACCGCTCGCTGGAGGGATATTGCTCATGATGATAACATAGCATATATGGGTTGAAATCTAAAGGAAGAAGTACTCAACTATTTCAGGTTACAGTATTTACAGAAATTTCGTTCTATGTGGTTTTTATGTTTGTTTTATCGTGTGTATATAAAATTCAACTATTTTGGAATATTTTTTTGGAATATTCGTATTTAGAAGAGCCATTCTGGAAAGCTGTAAGTAATTTTAAATTATCATTAGAATTTCTAGAATATATACAAAAGGTTTTGCAATCCATTTAACTGTCTGTTAATTTTAATTTATTTATTTTAAAATGCCGTAGAGACACCAGCATATAATTAAATTATTCAGAAAAGTTCAAAATACTGTCGCCGTGAAAACTTCAAAAAAATCCGCATTTAGAGATAGGAAACAATTGATAGCTGGCAGATATATATGTCACCAAAAGACAGGTGTTGTGAATATATGTTAGCCCCAGTAATCTATAATGAAAATTCAACTGCATTTTGAGACTTGTGTTTGTGTTCTGTGCTATGAATATATGTTAGAAATCAACAATTTGGAATATTCAGAAAACCTATATAGTACCAAGATGTTCCCATTCTGGAAAGAAATGCAAGTTAATTTTTTTAACCTAAACATAACAATTGATAATTGTAATTTCAATAATCACTGCTCGTATGTTTTGGTAAGCATAATTCTAATACTGAATAGTTTTTTATGCATTCGTGATATCTGTAAATTCCTATTTCTGCATATTGCATTGTAAATAATATCTGTGAAATAAATATGTAAACTTAAAAGAACAAACATGATGTGTTATGAATGTTTAAGTAAGATCACTTTCGAAATCGCCATGAATTCACACATGATTTGTTAATTTATTTATTGAACTTTAAGATCTAAATTTTAGACAAATCAAAATGTTCAGATGAATTATGAATAAAATATGAATTTGAATTAGAATATGAATATAGAAGAAAATACAGATGAGCTATGGAAAAAAAGTGTGTGTGTTCGAGGAACACCAGTATATAATTAAATTATTCAGAAAAGTTCGAAACAAACCCGCCATCATGACTTACTCTAAGAATTCCCGGCGTTTAACAGGAAAGAAATATCCCATAATATATTGGAAATTAGTACACCCATCCATAGACAAACAAACGTGACGACAATGATGGATGTGTGTCACCCTGGGAAAATTTCAAGACATCATATCTCAAAAACATCGCCCACAATTCCATAGCCAAACCAAAACACCATGTGATATCACAGAGAGACATATGTTCCCCAGAAATTTCCAAACACATAACGTCACGATTCTTATCTTTAAATATTAACCACAATGCCTTAGGCGAACGGAAAACACCACGTGATGTCCCTGACAGACGAGGGCCCCAGCGAAATTCCAAACATTCCAAACTTTATAACAACAAATATTCACGTCAGGATTCCTTATCTTATCTTGATCTTGATCTGGTCAGAAGTGTCCCACCAATCACGACACGATTCCTTATACACTAATATATATCCCTTTCCATTCAAAACAACAAAGTCATTTATTTACAACTAGCAAATGATGTCACTTATTTACAAATAACAAATGACATCACTTATCTACATCTCATAACAACACACACACACGTCATGATTCCTTATCTTATCTTGATCTTGATCTCGTCAGAAGTGCACCACCAATCACAACACAACACGAATCCTTATCTCTACCATCACCCATAATTCCATACGCAAACCAAAACACAAGAACTCACGTCACTGACACATATGCCCCCAGGGAATTCCAAACATTCCAAACTCATCACACACACAGAATGTCGTCATCGAAACAACAACCAATCACGTCACAATTCCTTATCTTATCTTGATCTTGATCTGGCCAGAAGTAACCCCACTACTCTCTTATATTCTGTAGTGATTATTGTATTTATATGTCATATAATTAGTTGTCTGAGGTTTTGTTATACTATATGTATTTCTGACTGTCCTGTAGTTGGCATCGAAATAATGTTTTAGCAAAGCTGCATAGTGACATAAATGCTTTGCTGTCAGTATTTTGTGTTCTGACATTGCTGTGTATATAAAGTCGTTATTTTCTCTTTGTTCCCAAAAGGTCAGTTTTATCATTTTGTACTGTAGCGGCATTAATATATTTAGTTTGTAGGGTTCACAGAGAGCATACGTTGTTATAGCGTATCTTAGTATATTTTGGCATAGTGCTTTGTATATTAGTGTTTTCAGGCGTGTGGGAACTATGTCTTTTAACCTGTAGAGTTTGCCACTTATTGTTCGGAGTTTGTTGTGTAGATGGTTTATGTGGCTATTCCAGTTCATATCTGCATCGAAGTAAATTGCAAGGTATCGTACTGTATCAATCTGAATGATTGTAATGGTTTTCTGTGTGTTTTTATGTTGGAAAGTGGATGTTGGATGGTTATATATTTGTTATCAACTGGTCGAGTCAGTGGATTTCTGAATATCATTAATTTTGTCTTTTCTGAGATTAGGTGTATGGAATTTTTCGTAAGCCAGTCTGTGATGAAATTTTTGTCATGTTGCATATTTGTTTGAGCTATGCTTGCGTTAATATATATAAATAGAAATATATAGAAATAATAATAATAATAATAAAATAATAATAATAATAATAATAATAATAATAATAATAATAATAATAAAAGAACAAAATAAACATTAATTTTTAGATTATATTATTTTAACATGCTGTTAATTCGATGGACTTCTTTAATGCAATTTTACTATTATACATTTCTGTTTGTCCGATCGTTTCAATTTTTATCAAGGTGCCACAGAATGGTTTAAGGCAATAAAACAAAGTAACCATCATTTTCTCCCATTAAAAGGACAAAATATATAATAACAAAATTATATATTTTGTTATTATAAATGTAACATACAAATTTAATAACATATAAACTTAATATATATAAACTTAATAACAACACCACAGGAAGAAGAGATCGCGGAAGTTCAAGATTAAGATGGAAAGATCAACTTTATCTGCAGAGCAGGAACAATACATAAAAAGCCTATACCTGAATTGCTCAGAAGAAGAACGAAACTAGAAGGAATACTTCGGACTGAAGAGTACTAATTGTTTGTCAGAGTGATATTGATGCTCTCCATAAATGTCCCTCAGATAATTTTGACACATTTCATTATATCAAAAGGTTCATTATAGAAATTCATCAAACAAGTTTTTTTTTTTTTTTTTTTTTTACGACTTGGAAAAATACTTCATAATGTTGAAAGCTGTTCTACATTGATCATTTGTTGGCATGCATTTACTGGCCGAAATGTTCAGCGATTCTGTATGTGTATGATGGGAAAAGAAACTACTGATCATGATTCTGTAATAATATAATTCCACCAGTAGCGAAACGTTTTTTTCTTAATTTATTTATATTTTTACAAAAAACACATTTGATATTTAATGATGAATGTTTTTAATGGTTTCCAAACCGCTTAATTCTCCTTAAACTATATTAGCATTTACATTCAAGAAAAATATAATAAAATTCCCTGCTTGAACAGAGAATGAAATTTGAAAAGAATATAATTCCGTTTTGCGCTTGTATATAGAACTACAGCGTACCATGTGGGCATTCGAAACCAAATCTGATATAGATTGGTTAATGATTATTTCCATGCTGCAGTTTCCTTTTTGCTATATATACTGCTTGTGATCCTCTGGATGGCTTGTAGGATGAAAAACTCCAGTTCCCGGAAGAAAAATTCAGCTACCTCACCTTTAATTGAAAAGCCTTGATAAAGGTTCTTCGCGTTCTCGACGGGAGTCGAACTGAAGTTTTTCTAGTCAAACGGTATTGTTGAAACTGACTGAGCAACGGAGTCTCTAATATAATTATTATGCTTTAATCAGTAAATACTGTAAAGGGAAGTCTGTGAACTAGTGAGAAAAATTACGAGATTACATAGAATTTATAGTTCAGTCACTCAATAACATACCTGGTCAGGGAAAAGCATTCCAATTTCATTTTTCCAATTGATAGTTTTATTTTTAAACAGTAACATTTTTATCATGAGTAGCGCATTCGATGTACATATTCTTAAAAGAAGGTGTATATTATTAATGCCAAAATTAAAATATGATCAATATCGACTGCAGTAATTTATCAAGGTTTTCTATCAGATGTGCTTGAAACGTCACACACACACACACACACACACACACACACACACACACACACACACACACACACACACACACACACACACACACACACACACACACACACACACACACACACACACACACACACACACACACACACACACACACACACACACACACACACAAATAAAAAGAAAAAAATGTAGAAAAAACGCATCGGATATGGACGCCCAAAAGTTTTCTGCCTTTACGAATAAGTCACGAATCACGATGCGCACCTCAAAAATTTCACTGTGACTCAAAAAAAAAAAACATTGTTAATTGATATTAAGAAGGCAAAACCCCCTCGATTCGATACCCGTAGCAATCCCATGTCAAAACGTTATTATTCATAACAGATTCGAAACAGCTGTCAGGCCAGTGCAAATTAAAAAGCGCTTAATAAGAAGCAAATCTGGACAGAGTTTCGTTACTGTTTGTGATAATCGCCCGAATCATTTACAATTTCAGTTAAATCGCTTTAATGAGATTATTACAAACAATCTTCTCACGAATATCAACCACCATCACCACCACCACCAATAACAACAACCATGAGTTCAACGCCCGTAAATGCCATCGTGATAAGATTCTTCCATTGCATTTGATTGTGTGCAAGATGACTCAGTTTGTGTACAGAGTTTCCTCACCATTTGACAATATCATCGCCCCATTCTCTGTTTGGTCTTCCTCTTTTGTTCTTTCCTTCGATCATCCCAAACAGCAGCGTTTTTAATTTCCTCCCATCGTTCATTCTACATATATGGTTAAATAGACGTAGTTTCCTTTTGATTGTTTTCTGGATCAGGTTTTCTTTTGGCTGTGTTCGTCTATAGATTTCCTGATTGTTCACTTTATGGATCCAGCTTATTCTCAAGATCTTTCTATAACACTTCCTCTCGAATGCTAATATCCTCCTTTCAGATTCTCTCAGGAGTACCCCGGCCTCGCATCCACAGAGCATGCTGCTGAAGATACAGATTTCCACAATGCGCAGTTTGATGTGTATCTTTATAGCTCGACTCTTCCATATTTTGCCCATGGCTTTTAAAACAGCTGTTGCTCTGACTGTTCCAATTTTTACCACTTTTTTTGGATCCAAGTCATGCGTCATGTGGCATCGAAGATATGTGAAGTATTCAACATTTTCCAGTTGAAATCCTTAATGGTAACTTTGTTCAGTAACTCCTATTGTCCAAATATCAAAGAGGCCATACTATTTGCAACATCTGTCATACCTGTTCTTGAATTCATTCACGCTATTTGCACACACAAAATCCAATGGCAATTCATTACGATCATGCAATACTCAATGAGAAAAACATCTAGTCCTCACCAACTTCTTCACAGCATTCTCAACTTCCAAGGATGACCTCCGGTCCTTTTCCCACCCTCCATAAAAAGAAAAATTCCATCTATTGAAGTTCTGTGTAACCTGTAACCCTTTCAGAGTTTGTAAGTCACATCATCCCTTTTTCTCCTGTTTGCTAGTATCTACAACTTACAAATTCTCAATCTATATTCATAATCTTTATTCCACAATCCTGATATCCTTTTGGACTCTCTCTCTCTCTCTCTCTCTCTCTCTCTCCACTGTATCAGAATCACTACGGAAACCAGAAGACCAGACCTGCGCGCAATAGGTCAAGTGGGGTCTTATCAAGGCCTTGTAAAGAGGCAAAATGACTATCTTATCTTTATATGTCAAGGTTCGTTTCAGCATTGCAATTATTCTCTGAGTTGTACTTACAATCTTTTGCTATATGCCCGTTGAACTATAATTTCCCGTCTACTAAAACTCCAAGATCCCTAGCTTGATCAGTTTCCTCTAGCATAATCCCATCAATATAATATGATATTGGATATCTAATTACACCAAAATGCACGTCCGTACATTTATTACCATTGAAGTAACAGCCATTTTCACATGCCCACAATTCCAGCCCATTCAAATCATTGTAGAAGTACTGCATATCAGCAGCCGTCCTAATTACCATACCTATCTTTGCATCATCAGCAAATAGTTGTATGCCATATGTCAAATCCTTTCCAACATCATTAATGTACAGATTGAATAATAATGGACCAAGGACCGATCTTTGGGGCATACCAGTGATTACCTTATTCATGCCCTCCATATATGACTTTTTGATATCTGTCAGTCGGCCATCATTCCATCCATGCCAATAGTTTATAATCCAATCCCATATTCTCCAATTCATGCAACAGTCTTCTATGCTGTATTCTGTCAAAAGCCTTATCAAAATCCAAAAGTATCATAGTGTATCCATTCCTCTGGCTAACTCAGTTGTAACATTATAGAATGTGAGTGAGTTGCTAAAACATGACCTACCCTTAATAAACCCATACTGTCCATTGCAAAGTAGAGATTCTCTGTTAACACATTTCTGAACACTAGTCCTAAACTTTTGCAAACTATTTACCACCATCACTCCCGAGACACTGATTGGTCGATAGTTGGATACATTCGTCTTTGCACCATCCTTGTGCAATGGGATGCATTACGGAATGCCATACATTCTTTCCACTCCTGTGGAATATTCTCTGTTCTGAGACTCAAATTATGTTACCTGATCAATGGAACAGCCGGTTCAGCTGAACACCCTTTTATTAGCATCCTTGCTGGTATCCCATCATTTCCTATTGCAGAAGTCGTACTCACTTGTGCAACAGCTCTCATACACATGTGTTTCTTAATACAGTGAAGAGGTAGCGGAGAATTCAATATTGTATATACCAGATTGACATCTTTTAGCAAAATGTCTACTCATTAGTTGAACAATCTCTTCTGCATCAGTCACCACATATTATCTACATTCAGTAAAGTTATTCTTTCAAATTCATTCCTTCTTTTACTTGCAGTATAACAATGAAATTCTTTTTGGCTGTCTTTAACTTGCAGAGCCCATTTTCTTTTTCATACTCAGACTCAGCTTTCCGTATAACACATGTGGCTCTTCTGGACTATATCATAACTGACATCATCCATATGCACAAGATATTCCTTCCACATAATCTTTTTCTTACGAATATCTTGCTTAATTAGATTATACATCCATTTTACTCCTACTTTATTTATTCTTCGAACTCTAGGGACACATTTTGATATCGCATTATTTTACTATTTTTTAAACGCTTCCTACGCACTTCGATATCTTTCCCGTCCAACAACTGATACCATGGCTCAGAACCCACATATTTCTGAGGTTGTCATAATTATCTGTTTTGTAGTTCAGCATATAACATTTTCTGAATGGATCATTTTGCATTATTGTAGTATTAGATAATGACGTGCTCACAAAGAATCGAGAACCCATTTCATTGCGAGATTCTTTTGTGTGGATTTTTTTTAATGAATTACACCTGATAAAGGTTGTATATTAGTGCTGCATACTGTGTTCCACATGTAGGATTATTTGGACTCCATTCGTCAGCCGAAGCAGTCGGCTGACGAATGGAGTCCAAATGGTATGGTAATCTGTCTCCTTCCATTAAGTACCCTTTCAGAGATATTTAATATGTGATGTCCTAAAGGCAGAAACATAATTCTGAACTGGATACAGAAAATTTCTTTAATCTGGATAGATATAATTTAGGTCCCGGGCGTATAATCTACCCCCCCCCCCACCACCACCAGTCACATAAAGATGAAGAAATCGACACTTTTTTATGACAATTGCAAGATCTAATACAGCGCTTCCCAAACTGTGGGCCGCGGCCCCCTTGGGGGACGTAGGTTTTGTTGAGGGGGGCCGTGAAATAATGAAAACAAATTTAAAATGTTTTAAGACTAAGTATATTTTTTTATTTTAAAAGAAACGTATTTAACTTTTATTATTTCTTTTTTGTTATTTTTTATATTTTAATGGAAAAATTCACACATTGGTGTTGGTTCACAAACTTTGCTTCCTGCGTATTTCGGCGCTTAACGAATATTAGTAAATATTGCTTATTCATATGTTTCATTTCAAAGCAGTGGTTAATTGTATTTACTTCGAATGTTCTCCAGGGAAGTTCCAAATCTTTCTGTCCCTTTCATAACGCGTTCGTAATCAGGGACTGTTGATATTGACTTTATATACATATCAAAACTCGTTTTATATTATCACTGTCATCCGAGCTAGTTTTCTGTTACCAATAAAAGTTTCGCATATACTTCACACATGAAAAAAAGCTTAAACAAGTTCATGTGGGGATATAGTAACTTGCTTGCAGTGGTAAACAACACGCCCTCCCTAACAGCCACTATACTGCAGAGGCAATAAAAATAAGTACTTTTATTATGCCAGTGAATAACGTATGAGGAGTCTGTGTAATATATTTCTCAACAAATAGTGCAATTAGAGACAACTGGGATAAAAACACACTAATTAATGAATCACATGTCCCCTTATACAGAAACTATGCTGTATAGACTGAAACAAAACCATATGTTGCATGGGCAAACACAGTATCTAACTAAAAACTATTGTTATTAATTAGATGTGTGTGAGTTCGATTTCCCAAGGCAGCAATAAAATTCAACCGAACGTGCTAAAATTCGTAAAAGTGTTAAAACTAAGTAATATATATATATAATGAATGTTATGGCAGTTTCACATATGGAATTCGGTTGAAGAGAGTTAGTATTTCAACTCAATTATCAGCTATGCTTTTATCTTTCGGTTGCGCGATCTTTTGTTAATACGGCACCAATCATAGCACGTTTTAATAAACAGACTGCCTTTGCTGTCTGTTTCGCGTTAGGCTTAATTACCGTAAAAGGAGAAAAGTCACAAAAGTGAAAAATGTTCCTGGTCCGGGGGATTCCCTTATTCAGGTAATATTCACTAATTTCATGTTATCAGTCTGTGGTGTGCCAGTATTAGTACGTGGTGATATTATTTGATCTATTCTACGTTAAAAAATTTAACCCTGAGATGGATAAGTGGTTGATAAAAAATAAAAAAAAAATCCCGCGAACAATCAGAAGAACAAAAACAGACTAAAAAAAAAGGACAGTATTTCATATTTTACCAGAACAGCCCGCATCGTCTTCAGAACCAAACGGTAAGAGGCAAAAAATGTAATATATGCATTTGATTTTCGCAATATTCGCTGTGTATGTTTTGTATTGAATATAAATACAATAAATATTATAATAATATATCTCTATTGCGATTTTTTTTTCGAGGGGGGCCGTGAAATATTTTAATTTTTGCAAAGGGGGCCCTCACATCCAGAAGTTTGGGAAGCACTGATCTAATAGACAAGACCAATAAGAAAGATATATTAATCGTGATGGGAGATTTTAATGCCAAAATTGGGAAGTTCGCCCCAGGCATGGAGGATGTAATGGGCAGGTTTGGAGTTGATAACAGAAATGAAAGAGGATAAAGATTATTAGAATTTTGTAAAGCAAATAAGTAATCTATTTATCTGTAATACCCTTTTTTCCCATAGACTTTCCCATAAATACACATGGACCTCACCAGATGGTACAATAAAGAACTGTATTGATTACATTTTAATCAAACGCAATTGGAAATCATCAGTGCAAAATGTTAGAACTTTAAAAACTCCAGCCTTCGACACTGACCATGAACTGCTTGCGGCAAAAATTAAACTAAAATTCAAGTACTGTAAATCACAAGCTCTTATGAACAAAACGGATTGTCAAAACTGAAAGAGAAATTTATGCAAGACAACTATCAAACACTAATAGGAAATGAGCTTAGACGATTCACCTATGATAATATAGAAAGTGCATAGAATCAAGATAAAAAAAATGTTACAAGTACTGCAAGAAACATACTTGGTACAACATCAAAGCCAAATCATAAATGGATAACCCCTGAAATTTTAAATACTTTAGAAGAAAAAAGGGCAGCAATGCATATATTAAATATAAAAAATACAGAAGAAAATAAACACCATTATAAGGATCTTAAAAACAAAATTGATAAAATGTACATATCTGCCATGGTTGGAAGAAAACGCAAAACTGTGCGAAGAAGCTAATAAAAGAAATGACAATAAAACTGTATATAAAATTATAAAAGAATTAACTAAGATCTATAAAGATAAATTACTAACAATGAAAGATAAAAACAATCTAGAAACTGGATCAATACAAAATATTAAAATAATTTGTAAGGACTACTGTCCAACATTATTTCAAAAAGAATATGAGGAGGAAAGTATAACAGAAGAGATGATATATGAAAAGGCACCACCCATAACTGCAGCAGAAATTATAAATGCAATAAACCAAATAAAACTTTCGAAAGCTACGGGCAAAGATGAAATATCTATAGAACTATGGAAATATGGGAAAAAGGAAGCCACTAATTTTTTCATGAATTTATTTAATCAAATTCTTTATACTGGAACAATTCCAACTGACTGGAAAACAGGAGTTATTATACCAATAACTCCTGTGATTTGTGAAAATTATAGACTCATAACACTCTTAAGTCATAGTTATAAACTATTCATCCGAATTATACAAAAGAGAACACATGTGCTTACAGAAAAAATCATGGAGGAAAAAGCAGTATTCAGGCCACATAGATCCACTATTGACCATATCTTCACCATTAATAACATAGCAGAAAAATATTGGGAATACAACCTGCCCATATACTGTAGATTTCAAGCAAGCCTTTGATTCAGTTAATAGAAACAAATTGATCACTATCTTAAAAAAACGTAAAACTGGATTCGGATATTTCAACATTTATTACAAATTATTATGGAGACACCAAAGCTTTTTTTTTAAAACAAATAACATTAAAACTGAGGATTTCAGAGTTGAGAAAGGTGTAATTCATGGTTGCCCTCTCTCACCTCAACTCTTTATCATCTTCCTAGAAGAAGTCTGTAAAACCATAGCTGATAAACCAGGTGTAAAAATCAATGGTACGAACATTAACCACATTAAATACGCTGATGATATCATTATCCTAGCAGATTCTAAATCACAGTTGGAAAAAACTATTAATATTCTAAATGACTCCTGTAAAATTTATGTAGAAAATAAATCTTCATAAAACAAAAATAATGAAGATAGGTAGAGAAGAAGAAAATATTTTCATAAATCTCGAAAATCATCCTTTGGAACAAGTTAATAAAATTGTTTATCTTGGTAGTCTCATTTCGAGTAACCTCAACAATATTATTATTATTATTATTATTATTATTATTATTATTATTATTATTATTATTATTATTATTATTATTATTATTATTATTATTATTATTATTATTATTAGGGGCGACTCCAGGGAGTCCTTAGACTCATCGAGGGAGGCCCTAAACATCATGTCCACACAACTATACGACATTCTCACAGTATCTATCATACCTTGCCTTGAACTCACTCACCGTCATAGCACCCACAACAGATTCTGGCAGCCCATTCCACTCATTCACCAATCTAAAAGTAAAGAATCCAGCTCTAACACCCTTGCTAACCACACTCTTGCCCAGCTTCCATAGGTGTCCCCTAGTTCTCCCACCACCAGTCCTGATATCAAAAATATCCTCTGAATTAATCCTATAGAAACCCTTTACCCTTTAGCAATTTGAATGTCTCAATCATATCTCCCCTTTTCCGCCTATCAACTAATTTCTGCAACCCACAAATCTTCAACCTATCAACCTGTTCTCATAAGGTTCATTCCATAGACCTGCTATCATCTTGGTCCTGCTATCATATGGAAACAGTAAAACACATTCTAAACCTAGAATGGACCAGCATGAATAAACTAAATAAAATATTGAAAAATAAAAAAATCCCAACAAGTCTAAAATTAAAATGATATAAAACAATTATCATCCCCTCGGCTACTTATGTTTCAGAAGCCTGGAGATTAACTCAACAACCAACCAAGAAACTTCAAGCATTTGAAATTAAATGCCTCAGAAAAATTAATAACACCCACTGGATGCAACACAAGACTAATGATCAAGTCAGAATAGATTTAAACTTCCCAGATGACATAATAGATACAATCATTAAGCATCAACTGAGATGGTTTGGTCACATACAGAGAATGGACCTCATGGACTGCCATATGTAGCTCTGAATGGATATATAGGAAGCAAAAGACCTAGGGGCAGACCAAGAGGTACTCGGATAAAGTTGCTGAAAGATCTTTCCGATCTGCCCAGCTATAGAGTCATGACCGAGATTGCTAAAGATCGCGAAAAGTGGAGAACCTTTCTTCTTAGTGGACTCAACCGGTTATCAAGCGGATGAGATGATGATGATGATGATAATTTAGGCAGCATCTAATGAGGGAGTCCCAAGCTAAGCATGGGTTACAGTGGCATACAAAAATTCAAATGGCACATCATCAGGAAGACATGACTAAGAACCTACTGATGGGCGAACGGCGACATGCATCCGGGATATAGTACTGAGAGAACGACTTTATCTCTTTTTACTCTGGATCCTACTGATGACGTTTATTGATGTTCGTTATTGGAATTGCTTGCTTCCTGGGAAGGCTCTGCTTACTGGCGAGTTTTCCTGTCACTGAGTGAAGCCACCGCTGAATTTCCTGTCCTGGAGTGATTTGAGCCACATAAAAATCCACTTAAACCGCTTGTTGAAGTTTAAGTGGCAATTTAGAAGAGAGGAGAGACAATATCATAGAGTGAATGGGAAGGAGGAACATCTTGTCGGAGAAAAGAGAACACCGGTATCTCCTCTCCTACAGAACCGAGAAATGCAAGGCTATACAGTGCTGGAAAAACACAACTCTCAATCTTCAATAGTAGATCAGTATTAGTACAATGAGTGGGCCTAAAGATGAGATATCGCTTAAACAGGGAATTTTTCAAGCACTTCAGGTCCCCATTAAGCACGGTAATGATCTCATCCCTGGCGATGAAATGGGTTGGATGAAATGGTAGGCTGGAAATGGGTTCACTAGGCAAACTTAATTGAAAATGTATGACATCAGGATTTTATTTAACTTTATGAGATCTGATATGCAATTAAGAAGTTACCTATACAATTCTCATTTAATTAAATATTTCTAAACAACATTTACCTTTGTTTCAGAAGTTCTTCAAGTGACTTCTTGTGATCTTCAAACCGCTTAATTTCCATTATTCTATGCAATCTTTGTAACCTAGCTACCTCAGCTTTAAGCCCTGATTCAGTTCTCTCTTCTACTAGATGAGTCTTTTTTCCCACACCTGCTTTTTTCATCTTGTAACTGAAATAACATTCAGAAAGAAAATACGAACAAAACAAAGGGCTTCCAAAAAAATCTCTTATTTTATAAAATAAAAAACATTTCGTATTATATTTATATATATATATATATATATATATATATATACAGGGTGTTCGGGATAAATTTGACAGTTTCGTAAGGAAAAAGAAAATCTTCTTTGTATCTATTAAATTTAATGAATTGACAAAAAAACATTACAGGCAGAGTTAATTACAATACTATCAACAAGATTTACTCAAAATAACCACCATTAGCATCGATCACAGCTTCAATTCTGCTTCGGAACCTCGAACAAGCTGATGCTACAGTCTCCCTGGGAAGGGCCGCAAAAACTGTTTTAATTTTATCCATTAACTGGGCTTTTGTATTACTGGAAGTGCGATTGGTGTCTTTTTCAACTGCGCCCCATACAAAATAATCCATGGGGTTAAGGTCTGGGGAGTTTGGAGGCCAAACATTTGGACTGGTGAAGTCGTAGAAATTTTCAGACAACCATTTTTGACTTTTCCCAGAGGTGTGGCAAGGGGCCGAATCCTGCTGCCATACATACGGCCTACCATTGGCTACCCTTGTTATCCAGGGCTTGACTACAGTTAGCAACTCCACGAACAAAGCCCGAATTCCAATGCCAGGGTTCTTCAACACCTGTTCCTGCAGATTTGCGAGGAATTCTGCTGTACGAACGCAATCAGATCGTCTGCTAGGGATCTTTCTTCTTGCTACATCCTCGTAGTCACCATTGCAAGTCTCTAGTTCATGCCTGATTGTTTTTACTGTATTCAGGGAGCATTGGGCAGCAGTCGTAATATCCTTATTTTGATGGCGGGCACGAATCATCATGATACAAGTTATTCTCTTCCATGATTCAGGTGGGTTCCAGCTATCCATCCTTTCTGACATCTTGTATATGAATGAAGAAGGGTCCAAACTTTTAAATGAAGAGAAGTGTGTGTTAATACATGTAACTTACGGAAAAATATAATTAATTATAAATATGTCAAATTTATCCCGAACACCCTGTATATGTTTATAAACAAATCAGATTAATTTTTTGTTACATAAATTTATTTAAAATATTACAACAGATGTGTCTTAAAAAACAAATAATAATTATTAACTTCAATTTTCATGTTAATTTTCTTCATCATCTGTTGAAATTAGTTCTTCAGATTCATCATTTAAATGATCGTCATATGGATCGTCATATAAATGATCGTCATAATCAATTCACCAGTTCGAATCTGGTGAATTGATTTCGTTTTCATCGTCATCAGCGTCCGACAACAGATCATCTTCCGTACCTTCCATAAGATTAGAGATACCACACTTTTAAATGATTTTATTACAGTCTCTACTTTTTTGTTGCTTATCAAATGTTTGTTTGCTACTTTATTGCTTATCATATCAAAGCTCATAGGAGTTTCATCCATATTTCCAGTATTTAACAATAGAAATTTATGTTCATGTCTCAACTGAATAATAAATTTATGGAAACTGGTAAGTTTCTGCTGGTAGTTTTTGAGCAATTTTCTTTTTTTGTCGTATTACCGGAGTTTGTCTGTTCATAAAACGATTACACCATCTTCAAGTAGCTTGAAATTCTATACGTTTATCAGGATTCAATCTCGGCCATTTTAGTGCATATGCTCTAATCACATTTCTTGTAACAAGATAACCATTCTGCCTTTGTTCGAATACTGCAACGTGATTTTCCAGTTGCGGCCATCGGGTGATCCCCGTACCCATCGCACATTTTTTTCTTTGACAATATTTTAAAAATATATTCTTTCTTCCTCCATTCTCTTACTGTCTTCTCGGTTATGTCAAATTTTATTGTAGTAGCACAATTATTAGTTTGCTTTTCCATTTTAATTACCCTTATTTTAAATCAAGCTTCATAATTTCTTCGTTTTGTTGCTGGTTCCATGATTTTAAATGATAACAATTTTAATAATCCAAAAATTTTAAAAAAGTGCAAAATTAATAATTAATTAAAATTGACGCTAATCACTTTTAATTAAGGTAATTCGCGTAAATACTAAATCAAAAAAAATAGTCTGTTCTAAAAAATAACGGATATACTTATATTATATTCGTTATTTTTTCAACATATTTTTTGCATATTTTCAATATGCAAAAATATGTTGAAATATTTTCGACTCTTATATATAAATATTTCAAGAAACATCAATACATATTGGAATATTTGTACTTAAGGATCTGTATTCAGATACTTAAAAATTTATCTATAAATTAAACGCAAATTACACGAATATGATCAATTTGGAATCAAAATGTTAAGATAACCTGTGGATTACCACATATAGAAGCAGTTCTGTCCGCAGTCCAAATTAATACTTACATGCATGACATTAACCAACTGAACTTGAGTTAGCTGGTCTCATACAGGGGCGACAGGGTTTTATTTTTCTTCTTCCCGAAACTCCGATTTTTCATTCGGCAAAGCAGACATTCCGACAAGATGAACACATCATTAACAAATACGTTGTTCTTATAGTCTTAGTTGTTTTAGCCGTAATTCAGAACAACCTAGCTCAGTCTTTCAATACACATATGATATAGGTCCTCGAGCCCACTGATAACGGCATATTTACGGACAGTCCACCAGCATATGCAATATGATATTAATCTGGTATCCAAATGGCTTACAATTAATTTCATATGTTTATACTCATAAAAATATTCCATGATATCCAGAAACTCACAGACATAGTCCACTTTTGATAAAACTGATCTTTTGGGGGACAAAGAGACATTACCGGCTTTATATACACTGCAATGTCTGAACACAACATATTAACTGCAAAACATTTATGTCACTATGCAGTTATGCTAAAATATTACTTTCATGCCAATTACAGGATGGCCAGAAATATATATCATATAACAAGATCTCAGACAACTTATTACTCGTATATCACATATAGATATAATAAATCACTACGGAAAGGCCACTCAAAGCTTTTACATTCCAGATATGCTAAATAAACTACCTTTTGAATACAAAAATCTTACAAACTACAGTAGCCTAAAAAGGGCCCTAAGGACACATGTAAATGAGAAATACACTCAAACATCAAACCTTATTAGAAAAGCTGAGACATGTTGGAATAGATGGGCCTCTGCATGGATGATTTACAAACTACCTTCAAAATAGAAAGCATATCGCTTATCGAGCAAACCGAAGTAGAGAGCTACCAGTTACCTGTGGAGTGCCACAGGGAATGTACTCTCTCCAACTCTATTCAACATTTATATGCACGATATTAATCAGCCACCTCTCAAAGGCAAGATCTTCTTCCAATATACAGCTATAATATCTACCATAATAATGCAAGCATAGCCCAAACAAATATGCAACATGACATAAATCTGCTCATAGACTGGCTCACCAAAAACTCCATACACCTAAACAAAATTAGATAAGACAAAATTAATAATATTCAGAAATCTACTGACATGATCAGTTAATAACAAATATATAACCATCCAACATCGACTCTCCAACATAAAAAACACACAGAACAGTAAAACCACTACCCTCACTCAGATTGAAACAATACGATACCTTGGAATTTATTTCGATGCAGATATGAACTGGAATAGCCACATAAGCCATCTACAAAACAAACACCGAACAATAACTGGCAAATTCTACAGGTGAAAAGACATAGTTTCCACACACCTAAAACACTAATATACAAAGCACTATGCCAAAATATGTATGTATGTATATGTATGTATGCAATGTAAGTATCACATGTAATTTAAATATGTAATCATACCTTTAATGAAAAAACATTATTATTGTATGTATGTATATATGTATGTATGAGTAATTTATCTGAGAAATAATGAAATGTTAATATATATATATATATATATATATATATATGTAATAAAATTTTTAACTTGGGGATATTATATATTAGGATAACCAAGTAATTTTATAAACTTGGTTATTTTTACTCCTAATCCCAAGTATACAAACAATTAAGTTTGTGCCTGAAACAAAGTTCAAGTCTAAAGATGGTACAACACCAGGGCAACTCATTGTAAAGGTGGATAAAGCTCTGATCACTATTCTTAGTATTTTCCCAATTGGGATTAGGAGTTAAAATAACCAAGTTTATAAAATTACTTGGTTATCCTAATATATATCCTAATATATATATATATATATATATACCAGGTAATCCAAAAGTCACAGAAAAAGTAAAAATTCAACAATTCGAAAAGTATAGACAATAGCACGATGCGGTTTTCACAGAAATGCACAGAAAGACATGGGATTTTTTTTAATAACGAAAAATTTTATTGCCAGAATAGTTATATTTGTCACCGACAGGTGGCACTGTAGCGGTCCTAAATAGTGCTACCTGTCGCTATTTAAACCGTGAGTTATGTAAATTTTAGATGTAGTAGTGAATACTGGAGTTAAACTTTCAGCATTTAACGTTTTGAAATTAAACGTTCTGCCGAGGTGAGTCATGTTATCGTTATGAGATAAAGCACTTTTAGTTAAGCTGTATTATCAGAACTCCGAATGTGCAAGTGTGGCTTTGCACACCTATCGTTCGATGCTGGGTATTAGAAGTGGAAAGGGACCGATGTCTTGTTCCTCACTGATAGCTATGATGAAAAGATTTGAGGACACTGGCAGTTTTGAAGCACGTGAAAGAAGCGGGAGACTCCCCCAAAAAAAACTATTGCAGTTGTGCAAGAGGTTGAACACGAGACCGACACACAATCGGGAGCTTCCGAACATGGGGAATGCAGTGCACGTGAAATTTCAAGACGAACTGGCATTTCGTATGGGACTGTGTGGCAATCACTCAGGATCATCCTCAAGAGGTATCTTTACAAAATCCAACACGTTCAGGAACTGAAACCAACCGATTTCGAGACACGTCATGAATTTGCAAATTGGGCTTTTCGACAGATGGAAAACAATGCGGACTGGCTGTCAAATGTCCTGTGGACTGACGAGGTACACTTTTCGCTTAATGGAAGTGTAAATGCGCACCACTGCCGTATCTGGACGAGAGAGAGAGAGAGAGAGAGAGAACCCACACGCGATTGTGGAAACCCCTTTGCATCAGCCAAATGTTGTGGGTTCACTGCGTCATTAATTATAGGCCCCTTTTTTCTTTGATCCACAGCGGTACATTTCGAACTGTTTATGTCAAGGCGATTATGCAGCGCTTTTAAGAGACAGCTTAATTCCCTCCTCGCAAGAGAGGCAAGCGCTCTATAGTGTAACATTCATGCAGGATGGAGCACCCCCACACACATCACAGGTCCTGTCCAGCACCTGCTGCGATCAACATTCGGCGATGACTGTGTTGTCAGTCGCTCTTTCAAGCACGAATGGCCACCAAGATCCATCCCCAGACCTTACACCTTGTGACTTTTGGCCATGTTGAAAGAAGCTATTCGCCATCATGTGACAGGAATTACAGCTGAAGCCCTCTTCAGTGCTGTGCAGGGTGTCGTGCCACGTTTGACGTCCATTCTCATGAACGACGGCGGTCACATTGACCGCCGTCGTTTCGACCTTTATTGAGGTCTCATCTGATGAGACCTCAATAAAGGTCGAAACCGGTCTGGGTAGGGGCCTCTTGCCTTTAATACAAAACATCATGCATCTCCTTCTTGGAGATGTGTTTTGGCATTAAGGGTAAATATAAAGATTAGTGATCAGAGCTCATGCCACCTTTACCACGAGTTGCCTTGGTCTTGCACTGCCTGTAGGATCAGCTAGACTTGCATCACTTGCAGGCGCAAATTTGACTTATTTGTCTGTTTGCTTACTTGGGAAATGGAGTAAAACCAGGTTTAAAAATTGCTTGGTATTCTTAACATTTATTACACCCAAGGTAAAATACTTTCTACATTTATATCTCCTCCAGAGATTTTTATTTAATAAGGTTAAAACACCTTATGGCAACTTGTTCTGGTAAAATACTTATGAGCTCTGTATTACTAAATCTTGGTATTTCTAGCCTAGCTCCCACTGATGAGACCTCAATAAAGGTCGAAACCGGTCTGGGTAGTGGCCTCTTGCCTTTAATACAAAACATCATGCATCTCCTTCTTGGAGAGGCAGTGCAAGACCAAGTTGCCTTGGTCTTGCACTGCCTGTAGGATCAGCTAGACTTGCATCACTTGCAGGCACAAACTTGACTTATTTGTCTGTTTGCTTACTTGGGAAATGGAGTAAAACCAGATTTAAAAATTGCTTGGTATTCTTAACATATATATATATATATATATATATATATATATATATATTACTTAGTTTAACACTTTTACGAATTTTAACACGTTCGGTTGAATTTTATTGCTGCCCTGGGAAATCGAACTCACACACATCTAATTAATAACAATCGTTTTTAGTTAGATACTGTGTTTGCCCATGCAACATATGGTTTTGTTTCTGTCTATACAGCATAGTTTCTATGAGGGGACGTGATTCATTAATTAGTGTGTTTTTATCCCAGGTGTCTCTAATTGCACTGTTTGTTGAGAAATATATTACACAGACTCCTCATACCTTATTCACTGGCATAATAAAAATACTTGTTTTTATTGCCTCTTCAGTATAGTGACTGTTAGGGATGGCGTGTTGTTTACCACTGTAAGAGAGTTACTATCTCCCACATGAACTTGTTTAAGCTTTTTTTCATGTGTGAAGTATATGCGAAACTTATTGGTAACAGAAAACTAGCTCGGATGACAGTGATAATATAAAAGGAGTTTTGATATGTATATAAAGTTAATATCAACAGTCCCTGATTACGAACGCGTGATAAAAGGGACGGGAAGATTTGGAGCTTCCCCGGAGAGCATTCAAAGTAAATACAATTAACCACTGCTTTGAAATGAAACATATGAATAAGCAATATTTACTAATATTCATTAAGTGCTGAAATACGCAGGAAGCAAAGTTTGTGAACCAACACCAATGTGTGAATTTTTCCATTAAAATATAAAAAATAACAAAAAAGAAATAATAAATAATAAAAGTTAAATACGTTTCTTTTAAAATAAAATTATCTACTTAGTCTTAAAACATTTTAAATTTGTTTTCATTATTTCACGGCCCCTCTCAACAAAACCTACGCCCCCCAAGGGGGCTGCGGCCCACAGTTTGGGAAGCGCTGGTCTAAGGCACTTTGTACCGTATCAATCCACCTATGTCTTGGTCTTTCTCTGGATCGTTTTGCTGCCAACCTGGCAGAGAACACTTGTTTTGCTAATCTTTCCTCGCCCATTCTGTTTAGGTGACCATACCACCTGAGATTAGCTCTGCTAACGCATTCCTGGATGCTGACAATGTCAAGTTCTTTCCTAATATCCTCGTTTTTAATATGATATTGCCATTGATGCCATCTGTTCACGCCTATAATCTTTCTCAGGACTCTCATATCTGCGGTCTCTAGTCTTTGGGCAAGTGTTTTACTTCTGACCCAGCTCTCAGATACATAAGTTTGAACACTGTCTTGTATACAGCTAATTTAGTGTTCGGACTAATTTCTCTCTTATTCCATATGAATTTATTCAATTGACTTCCCACCGTACCAGCTTTGCTGATTCTGTTATCTATTTCTATATTTAATTTACCATCTTCAGTAAAAATCGTGTCTAAGTAGCTGAAATGTTTTACTTATTCCACAGGTTCTCCATTCACAACACAGTTGATATTTTCAACGGTTCTGTCTATTTTCATTGTCTTCGTCTTTTTATTGCTGATCTTCATACCATATCTATTACAACAGCTATTCAATTTAGTCAGAGAATCTTGCAGACTTGTAGCGGATTTATTTCGAAGTATAACATCATCCGCATAAAGCAAAGAGCTGACATTAACATCTCCAATCCTGATATCATGTTTAATACCACTTTCCTTCATAATGTGATCCATATAGATAATGAATAACAGAGGGAATAATGTACATCCTTGTCTCACAACAGATTTATCATTAAACTATCTTCCTGTACTTCGTTCAATTCTAACTGCTGACTTACAACTCAAATAAAGACTAAGTATTGCTTGATATAATGCTCCATTGACACCATATAACGGCAGCGTATTGAATAGCTTCTCTCTTGGCACCTTATCATATGCCTTTTCCAAATCGACAAAACTTAAATACAGATCTTTGTTATATTCCCATGCTTTCTCGACTATTTGTCGTAAAGTGAAGAACTGATCTTGACAGCCTCTATTTGGCCTGAATCCAGCTTGTTCTTCACCAAGCTTTTCTTCCACAATTCTTCTAAACCGTTTCTCAAGTATACTTGCATAGATCTTGCCAGGAACACTCAGTAGGGAAATACCTCTGTAGTAGATAATGTAAGATAACCAAAATAATTTTCTAACTTATTTTATAGTAAATAAATAAATAATATATACATAAATATGCACACAGACAAAATAAAGTTAGGAAAGAATAGCAGATTTAAAAAGTATTATCTCCTGTGAAGGGGATAAGCGTAGACCATCGAATCCGTTTAAGTTAGGACAATGAAGTAAACTTTGACAGCTTTCTTTATAAAAACGTTCTATGAGGAAACGACTTTTATGAAGAGCTCCAATGAACTCTATGTTCAGTGTCAATAACATGCTTCGCAAGTCCAGAATGTTCATGCTCACGGTATTTAATATAAGACTTGTGTTCCTCTCGGCGAGTAAAAGATCTTCCTGTTTATCCAAAATCAGATAATCCACACGAGCAAGGAATCTGGTAGACGCCTGGATAACTGATAGGTGGAAGCTTATCCTGAGAAGAAGCGAGAAAGGTGGAGATTTTTCTGATGAGATGAAACCAACAAAAATATTCAGTTGTTTTAAAACTTTCGCTATGCGTTCATGCCATGTACATAAGGGATAGGAATGCGACTTATTTCTTCTGTATTCGAAGAGGTAGAAGTACTATAACTGTTAAAAGTTTTTTTAAAGAAAGAACCTTAACACCATTAGATAAAAAGGTGGAATTAATATGTTGTAATTCTTTCTGTAAAGGTTTGTCTGAAGAATATAAAGAACGGGCACCATCTACTAAAATCTTAATAGTTCCAATCTTTTGAATAGAATGGTGATGAGATTCAGCGTGGATATAACAACCTGTATGAATCTTCTTCTGAAAAACTGAAAAATGTAGGCTACCATCTGGTTGAATTAGAAGATATAGAAAGGCTAATTGTTTATTTGCTTCTTCTTCTAAGGTGAATTGGATCGTAGGGTGAAGTGGGCTAAGTGCGTTTAATTTAGAAAGAAACTGTTTAACTTAGAAGATGAGTCAGTAGACTACCTATCGCTAAGACATATGTCAACAGAACACTGGTAGTCCTATACCTCATTGCCATATTCTCAGGAATCAATGCTCATACACGTATACTGTATATCATGATCCTTGCATATCACTATGAGTATTATATAAGAGTTTCATGATAATGTAAGAGGTATAATTAATAACAATAATATTATTTTTAATAAAAATATTTGCTTACCATTATAAACCGTTTACATAAATGAAGTATATTTATGGTACCAATGGCTTAGATGTTGTGTACGCAAAATGTGTTATTTGCGCTCATGTGGCACTGGTTTTACCATATAGGTCTACGCACAAACACACAAACTAGAGCCACATAAGCACTTAAACAAATGCCACGCGAATTGTGGACTAAATAGAGTATTTTTTGCTAGAAATAATATTACTATTATTAATTATGTACCTTACATTAACATGAAACTCTTATAAAATGCAACACATGATTTTTGTGCAATACAATGATAGGCTTATAATTACGAGCACGGATGAGGTTTCGTGGAAAACCTTCCGTATTACTAAACGCATATTTTTTAATTGCATATTACTTCTAAATTTCTACCCATATCCCCGTGTTAAAAAATACGGAACTAATTGCACGCCTTCTAGTTGTATTTATCTCTAAATGCCTATCATTATCCCTTTGAGCAAAATACGGACCTAATTACACATTTTCTTATAGCATTTACTGTACCTGTCTACATTTTCCATGAAGCCGATTTGAATCTCTACGCTATGCGATTTGTACAGCCGTGCTTCCAACTATACGTTGTCCTAACTTCTCCTTTACCTTATCTTTGCATATATGGATTTTTCTGTAACCACATTTTTATCCGTGGTTTCTCATATTTTTGAAGTATTCTTTGTTTTTATTTCTTTTACTTGCACTATCCCTATTTTGCCAAGTTCCCCTAATATATATGATCTGATTATTGCAACGAAATGTTTGCGATACTCATTACTGATATTTTGTTTATCAAAATAAATAAGATATTTTATACCTTTTACTAAACACATAATCTATTGTTCATGTTGACAACATTAATATTATTGTTATTATTATTTTGCACCTTCTCAAGTCAGCTTCTCAAGATGAGTGTTTTGACTCAAAACATTCATCTTGAGAAGTTGACTTCATTTCCATATTAAATTAAAACTTTAATTAGGATTATGAAATCCGAACATCGCAGTACAAAATGATGAAATGAAAAGAAATTTACTTCATTTCAGTATGTAAAATTAATTAAGAGGCTTTGGTTACTGATATCCAAATATTTGAAACAGTTCGGCAGTAATAATTTTTTTTTTAAATATCAAATAAATATTTAACCAATTAAACTCTGAATTGTTCTGGCTGTCTTTACCTTTTACTGTATGCAATTAGAAGGCCATATGAAAATAAATAACACTCAGTTACTTTTTAAGAGCCAACAGTCACTGAAAATTCAAAATGGAATTCGCAGTTCATCAAGAGCTTACAATATTGAAAAGCACCATGGTAACAAGGGTTTTCTCAAGTATACGCTGTTGGCGCTGTCTGTCAAATTAATATGCATTTAATTAAATATCTAACTAATACGCTGCGAATTTTAATATTGAAAACATTTCGTTTTTGCTTCTGGTAACACCGTATTTTTTCGATAGTTCCTGTCTTAATTTAAAAGTGTCATTTCACATTGTAGTTAATTAAACATTTACGGACAAATGTTCAAATTAACGAAGAATAAAACTGAAGTATAAAAAAATAGAAAAAACAAACAAACAAATTATTTATAGTGAATTGAATATTATTAAAAACTTCGGAATATTATTAAGAATGTGACGTTAATAATAGATTTTTTGACGACTACTCTTACTCAATTTTATTAATTTTTATAATCTTTGAAATTATTTCTGAAAAGTACTGAAATCATAAAATAACCCTGCTAACAGCTCAAATAAATTACAGAAACTTAAAATATTGATCTTCCATAACTTATGTCGTATTAAAATACGATATAAATTAGTCAAGTGCTTCATGATTTCTGAATATTTAAAAAACGTTTTTGAGCGATATGTTGAAAATTCCATAAAAATTAATAAAATTTAATTTGACGATAGTACAAAATATTTCAATTACTAATTGTTACATTATTACTATAAATTATGGTTTCGTTTTTAATCCTTAATATTTTTATAAAAGAAAAAAACCTTTCAGCAGAATTATACTATTACACTTTCAGAATAATATTCGGAACTTTTTAAAATAAAATTCGGTTCAATTATTTTTCCAAACCCTTTAATGGAAAAACGATCTCAAACGAAGGAAAAATATTACGAATTTGACTAGTACCAGTGAATTAATCAAACTATATTGTCTCCGCAAGAGCCTCCATAGCTCAGTTGGTATAAAAGGGTTATCCCTCTCCATTGCTTTATGTATTTTAATTTCTCTGTGTCTGAAGTTTTCGGGATAAGTGTGATGTACCCTGTGCTGAATCTGTCTGGCTTTATTTGTGTTTCGTATATTTCTAGCGTCATTCTCATAAATAAATGCTCGAATTTTTGAAAGTAGTGCTTGTAAAATTCGTTTGTAAGACCGTCTTCTCCTGGGGATTTCTTGTCTGGTAAATCTCTCACTGTTTGCCTGAATTCTGCTGCTGTTATCGGGACGTCAATTTCTTCCGCCTCCTGCTGGGTTATCTTAGGTATGAAGGGGAGGAATTTGTTTCTGTCCCGTTCCTCGCTTTGTTTTTCCGATTTTTTAAACACCGATTACAAGATCATCTCAAAAATCCTGTCCAATAGAATACAGAAGTACCTACAGAAATCAATATTTCCCGCACAGACTTGTACAATTAAGGGCAGAAACATAGCAGACACAATTACTCATTTAAGATCAGTATGTGAGTACTACAATCTGACCGACAAACCTTGTGTTCCTACTAGGCTTGGATATAGAAAAGGCATTTGACACCATGAGCCACGTGTATATATTCAAAGTTGTAGAGGAAATGGGATTTGGCCCAAAATTTAGGAAATGGCTGCAAACTTTCTACGAGAATGCAGAAAGTCAAGTAATCGTGAACAGGAAGCTATCCGCATCTTTTAAAATGAAATGCTCAGTGAGACAAGGAGACCCCTTCTCAATGGCCTCTTCGTCCTTGCTTTAGAACCAGTCATCAGAGCGATCAACTCCAACAAAGAAATCAAAGGAACAAACATTCACAGGGAGAGCCAAGCAAAAATATTGGCATATGCTGACGACATCACATTAACCCTAGAGACGGAAACATCCATAGAAGAGTCAATGAAATTACTAGACGCTTTTGCGAGAGCTTCTGCTCTGCAAGTAAACCTGAATAAATCTCATTGCATGCTAATAGGAAAATGGGAAAATAACCCTGAGATTTCTCAAGGCATAAGAACTCAGGAATACTTACCGGTTCTGGGAGTTAAAATAGGCGGCCCAGAAACGTATGAAGAACAGTGGAAAGAGCTCCACGCAGCTGTTGCGTGGAAAATAAATACCATGCGCCCAAGACAACTATCTGTAAGAGGAAAAGCGCGAATATGCAACATATATTTATCGTCTGGCATCTAGTACAAAGTGAACAACATCCCGTACCATGGGCAATGGGCAGACAAGATCCACAGGCTGTGCGCCACCTACATCTGGGGCTCTCGGTATGAACCGATGAGGAGAACAACGCTCTTTCACGAATTAGAAGCAGATGGTCTAGGTCTACTTAATATCCACTTAACATCAGTTATCAATAGAGCAAAGACTGCAGAAACAGCAAACACTAAGTCATACCACGGATATGCAATAGCATTCCTACAAAAATGCCTTCCACACAGAATAATCAGCACAATGCCAGAGATTCACGGGAGTTCCCAGAATGTTTACAGAGATGGCGGAGGGATACGTATTTGTGGCAGAGCGCATCAACCCTGAAACCTTAATAAGTCAAAAAACAAACGCAACATACTACAAACTAAGCAGAACAACCATTCCCATACCACAACATAGAGAATTAAGAAGAGGACAAATCAGACTCAGTCCGGTACTAAACAATGTCTTCAAGCTCCCAATACATCCAAGGTATAAAGCCTTCTTTAAAGTGCACCATGCCTGCCTACCAACCAAGATGTGGATAGTGGCTAAAGGTATACTCCTTGAAGGGCATGCAACATGTCAGTTTTGCCAGGAACGGGAAACACTATACCACCTAATGTTATATTGCAAGGAAGAAGAAGTAATTTGGAAAGCCGATAAAAGATGTCTTCCCGAAATCAAATTAATCAATGAAGAAATATTATTCTGGCTAAAAGGAAAACATATAAACAGGGTGAAAACAATTGTTCTAATCCTAACGATGTACGCAGTTTGGGTTCACAGGTGCGACCAAGCGTATGGAAGAGAAGACAGTCCCGGAACCATATCGAAATTACATCACTACATCCAGGAGGAGATCACCAATTTAGTCCAGTCTAGAAGAATGACTACAGAAGAATGGGCACACTTATCCTCCAATCTTACATCAGACGAACCCTCCAACCAACAACAGAACGACATCTTCATCACTCCTAGTGCACATGGGGCAAATCGGAAGTAAAATCGAAAGGATACTAGCTCTCCACCTCCATCAGAGGAAACAGCGCTTGAGTCACTTGGAACAGATCTCCTACCGCAGGAAAAAAGAGTGCTCTCCTACTCCAATGCAAACAGTGAACTCAGTGTTACAAGTTTAACTGAAAAAAAAAAAAATATCAGCAAAATTACAAGACGCCGAATTTTATGTAACATACGTGAACGCTTTGTATGTGATTATAACTGCCACTTTTAATATAATAGAAGAAATTCTGTAGATGATTGCATATGAATTTATTTCGCTGTACAGATGTATATATGATTTATCTTGTAGAATATATAGTTTGCTAAATATATAATAAGTGTGATATATATTTATATATATGGTATGTAAATATAATTTACTGTATATTCCTTAAAGAAAAAAAAGTGTTAAACCCAACTGAGAGAGAAGAAAAAAAAAAGCTAACAAAGCTGAAATATACCTTAATTCATGTAATAGAAAGTAATGTGTATGCAACTACCAGTTATGAGATTCCCTGTTTATAAGTAAAGGAAGTCAAGGCATTTTAAGAGAACAGTAATGTAACAACTACATTATAACATGATATAATATAACATGAAACTTCGATTGAAATAATGGTATAGCAATTGTATGTATTGTATATATAATTCATTATGATGTAAATAATTGCAAAAGTTGATAATAAAGTTGTTCATAAAAAAAAATTAAAAAAAAGCACAGTTAGTATAGACGAAGCCCTTTGGTCGAAAGACCTAGATTCGATTCCCGTCAGTGAAGTGAGGAACCTTTATCTGGTCTCTTTCGACGAAAGGTGAGTTAGCCGGTCCCATACGGGGGTAAGGAGTTTTTTCGTCCCCCAGAACAGGCAAACCAGCCCCGTGAACACACGCATCTACAGATATAGGACACACCGGGTAGCCTAGGGCTAACCACTTATCCTCGAGTTACGGTTGCGAAGTTCCAAGAATACTTGCAAAGGACATGGGCGCTTGAGTGCCTCTTAGGACCACTGACAAATAGGACTTTGGACACTGAATCCGTAATGCTAGTGGTTTAGCTTATAGGGTGTAACCTCTTTGTAAATCTCGCCTGTGCAATATTTCACAGGATTTTTTTATTTATTTATTTTTTGGTTGTTTGGCTTGTTTATTAGAAGTTTATTGGCGCAAAGACAGCACAGGTCATGTTGCACCAAACCAAAGGTCAAAGCTCTACTTAAGGTAATAATAAGCAGTAATAAACAGATAAAATAGTAAATAACATGTTATGTACAAATAGTAAATCTTAAACATTTATATAACAAAGCAGTATCTACATATAAATAGAATTTATCATCAAAAGGTTTGTATAAATGAATGTTTTTTTTTTAAAAAACACAACAACAACTAAAAATTTCACGCAGATTATTTTACGAATTATAATACGAGAATTATAATCGTACGAGTCTGATAAGCAGATCTTATCAGATTCATATAAGATCTGCTTGAGCGTATATGGCTCAGCCAGTATAGCACAAAAAAAAAAAAAAAAAAAAAATCATTCTTTTCTCGAGAAATGCTGTCACTCCGCCAGAACATGACAAATGGTGAGACGCGTGTTGCATTGTTCACACATAGGTGGGTCATCATCCCTCATTAAATACGAATGTGTAAGATGACTGTGACCTAGGAGAAGCCTAGCAAGAACGACCTCCCCCCCACCCCCTCTCTCTGTTCTGTTTTTATGTTGACTGACTGCCAATGCTTAATTTCAGGCTTAATTTCGTGCAATTTATTTGTCATGACAGCTGACAAATGGCAGTCATTGGGTGCTTCCTCCCAATGACTGCCTCAGGTTATTGACTTTGATCACAAATTGTCTGTAATCTATACGAGAATGACAGGCAGAACACGAAAACGCACGAGATGATCTAACAAATGCACATGCACATGCATTCTCATTCCCTTAATCCCAATGTTGTTGGAAACCCAGAGCAGTTCTGTTTCAAATTAAGGACCCTTAACTTGTAGAGCAGTTGCAGAACTTCACAAAGCACTGAATGCGGATTATACACAAGAAACCAGGTGGCTTGTGAAGGACTAAATAAGTCTGTATAAATTATACATTTGGTAGCAATTTTCTTTTATATGCACAAGCGCAAACTGAACTGCATGCACCTCTGCTGTATAATTACTCCGATCAACTGAAATCTGACTGGATATGAAAAAGTCAGGAAATACAGCAACACAACCAATAGTGGTCTCAGATTTTGAACCGTTAGTATAGATGGAAAGGAAATCATGGTGAGCTACTGTGTGTGCTTTAAATAACCGCACGTAAACAGAAGATGGAGTGTCAGTATCTTCCTTAGTTAGCACAATGAGAGGCTGCACGATGCAGTGCAAACCTGCAATGGAGGAAAGGTGCTATATTCAGTACGAGTAATGTCAAAATTCATGCCAATAGCTTGCATAATTTCTTTAACAGGTATAACAAAAGGGCGTATGACATTTTGACGTGTGTGTGATATTGAGCCTCCGAAAGCGGAGAAAATATACTAGTCCATATAGGATGCTCTAGAAGAGACTTTATTTTTTAGGCGTAGTTAACAGACAAGTATTTCCGTCTGATTAACAGAGTAGTTTCATTTGCTTCGACATGAAGACTCTGAATGGGCGATCTGCGAAAAGCATCAATAGTATATATCCGTATCAATATCCGTAATCTCTGATGATGATGATGATGAATAGGATCCAACCATCACAAACTACTCTGCCTTGCAGAACCGTAGACTGGGAGCCATAGTCCAACTTTCAACGTACAAGTGCACGATAAAGGTAAAGCAATGAAGATCGATCCGCTCACCATTCAGTAGAGAATAAAGTGAAAAGGAGATTCAACGCTCTCTCTTGTATTCTTCTCTTAGTTGACGAATGCATGCAAGAAATGCGAGCTTTTTATCAAAAATGGGTTCCAAGAACTTTGCTTCTGATGCTGCTGGAATAAAACTTTGTACGATTCTTAAGAATCTGGGTGAAGAATGTGTTTTCAGAAGTGTGCAGGGACACTTTCTTTGCCTGATGAAAGCCCAAACTTATTGCTAAGAGTCCATGAAGAGACCGTTGATTGTTGAAGTTGTTTTTCAATTACCCTCATCTTATCATAGTGACAGTAAATGGTGAAACCATCAATATATAAGCGTTGCCTACAGTGGGAGGAAGTTGTTCCCTGATTGAATTAACTTTGACCACAAAGGGAGAAAATTTTGGGAACACTCTCTTCTTGATGATATGGCCATAATAGCATATTTTCCGCTGGGATTAGGAAGACTCGTCTGCACAGAAAGCTTTTAATAAATACAGAACTTAGTCCTCCAACCTTTAGGTTATAAAGATTTTTTAATATCCCATACCGCCAGGCAGTGTCATAAGCTTTTCCATATCAATAAAGCATGAAACCAGATGTTCTCGCTTCAGGAATTCATCTCCAATACGATTCTAAACGGATCTACTGATCCAATAGCAAACAATGACTGTCGTCGAGAGACGAAAGCCGGAGCTGTCCCGGACGCTATGTCAGCACCACAGAACGCCCTGAGCCCCGACCTAAGCTCATGAAGTGAGAAACTTACTGCAATACCGTTCACCCTTGCGGGACAAGCCCACTTGTCCCGCAAGGGTGAACGGTTGCTGATTGATCTCGGCTCGGCCATCCACGACCGCCCATCTTGCCGAAGCAGAGGATAAACTAGTACAAGACTACTAGGATTCCTCCCTCCTTTTTTTTTTTTTTTACCCGAATCCACGAGTCGCACTGCAAGGGAAACACGGCGGCAGGACATTAGATTACATTGATGGCGTGCTGGAAAACAGGATGGCATAAAATACTCAGGAGAAGGAGCTAAAATTACTGGAAGAAAAAAAAAGGAGCAAAGGCAATGAGGAAGAATACCATCACAGGGAAGTCTTCTCTAGCATGGACAGGTGCTTTTTTGTAGATAAATAATTCTTTTATTGATATTTTAGAAGTGTCTTTATTAAATTTTTTCAAATAGACAACAGTTGTTTCTGTTCTCTACCGAATGCCGAAAACTATGAGAAGAGAAACAATATTATAAAGATTACCTTAGGTTAATACACAAACCTTTACTTGCAAAGAGAAATGAACAGAGCAGAGCTTTCTCCTTGTTTCATTGTTCAGTGCCCGCTATGTCTTCTCCGATGATCAGGGAGGCGGATGCATGTGCGAAGATGCAATATAGGAATTAGAAAAGGATGGATTTGAATCTTGTCAAGAACGTAATATTTTTCTTAGCCATTAGGAGTTAAGGTTGAGTCCACCAGTCTTAGTGGAAGGCAGCCAGGCTTTCTTTCTACCAAACAAAACCTGCCCGAAAATTCTGCCAATTGACAGATAAAAAAAGTTTAGACTCATCGTACATCAGGTGCTTTGGGAACTTTCAACCAGTCCAGTCTAATCACAACCACTGACCACATGCATTAAAAAAAATCTTAATTTTTCACAAAATAAAATGATATTTTGTGAAAAATATTTACTAAACTCACTAAATGGCTTTGTTCCTACCTCTTTTGTGCGTTACAAGAAGCAAAGGAAAAAAAAAACAAAATTGATCTTAATATATAAAACGCGCCTCCGTAGCGCAATTGGAAGAAGGACGGTACGTTGCGCCCTTCTATTGGAGAAGACCTAAGTTTGATTCTCGTCATGACTGGAGGAATCTTTATATGGACTTTTTTCAATTGATGGTGAGTTAGCCGATCTAATACGGAGGTAGCAGGGTTTTTTCTCCCGAAAACTCGGGTTTTTCATCCCGCATACAGACAAATCGGCCCTTTAGAACACACGCAATTTACAGACAAAAAACACTAGCAGTGGTGATGGTGGTTGTGGGCAGTAGATGGCGTTGATGTAGGTGATTGGTAGTAGAGGTTCTGTGTGGTGGTGGAGACGGAGAGTTGTACAGTAGGTGCCCTCACGCTTGGGGTCTTCGGACTCCTTGGAGGTGGCACGAATAATAATAATAATATATTAATAATATAACTCGCACATATTTTCTTTAGGTACGTGTTTCCACAAACAATTCTTCTGTTTCCATTATTATTATATGATCTTAACACTTCCTACTTTCTCTGACGTACTCAATGCTTTTGCTTCCCTTTCTCTATCAACTTTTGTTTTCTTTAAGCTCATATCCTTTTCCTTGATAGTTCGTCTACCATTACTCATTAAAAAACGTGTTGAAATCTGCGTGGTTGTTGTTTCTTAGTCATACTAAAGAGTCATATAGCAGCTCGAACACATATTTCCTATCCGCAAAATCAACTTGACCTCCGTAAGTGACCGAATAACTGCCGGTTTATACCTTATGTGGGTGGCAACGTCTGTACATCGTTCCCCACTGTCTAGCCTTCCTCAGACGTGACGAACATCTGTCTGCGGAAGAAAGGAATGAATTAATATGACGCGGACTGCGATCTGCTATATATCAGTAATTCTAGGCCTCTCCACCAGATGGCGCATCTCATTACCTTCCATTATAAATAAAGACATCTGTGATTAAAATTTAAATAACTCACTTAAACAGCAGGACTTCTCTTCTCTAAGCTTATTTTAAATATAGCTGTAAATTCTTCTATTCGGAATTATGCGTCGCTTCAAGAGGAAGTTAGCTGGGGTTTGAAATATCACTCACAATTAATTTAAATGCAGGATGAATAGAAATGGATTCTGAGAGTAGTGCGCTGACATTGGCTTTCTCGAATAATTATAAGGGATGAGTTGAGAAGAAACAGATGTTAAAAGTAGACATCAGGAGACAGCAAAAGAAACAAACAAACAAAAAAAAAAAAATACGCAAAGATAGAAAGAGCCAAAAAAAAAAGAAAATAAAACAGAGACTCTAATTAACAGCAAAAAAAGACGTTCTTTGTCTGATTTCTTTACCTTTATTTTTCGACATCAGCGAACAAGTAAAGTTACAAAGAATTCTTTCAGAGATCACTTTTTTTTAATTATTTAAATTATATTTACATCTTAATTCTTAATTTAACCTTTAAATTTTCAAGACGTATCTTCAATTTTGTGTATTTAGGAATAGAATAAAATATCCATACTTTCCAAATAGTCAAACTAGCGGAAATGAGAATTAATTTAGTCTGATTACTGTTGCAGTCATCCATGAGAATCAAATCTGCACATTTTCTGTTGTGAAACTACTTGACTAGCATCGAAAAGTGTTGGACCCCGCATTATTGTATGTAAATACATACTAGTTACAAAAACAAGTGTAAAAGCAACGTTAATATGTCTACTTGATGAGAAATATTGATATTTTATCCTTATTCTCGATAACTGAAATCTAAAATTGTTACTATAATCTTAATTAACATCAAATCTTATTGAAGATTTTTTTCAATATGAAAGGCTCAGCTGGTCAAATCATTGTTAAAAATGATCGAATAATGATAATTTAATCTTATTTATTTAACTTCTTTAAATTAAGATTTGTTTGTTTTAAATTTGTTTTCAATCTGTTTCTACTAAACCAGAGGGAACGGATTGTGATCATGTAGCAGATAGTTATTGGATGAGTACTAGCGGTCGCATTTAAAAAAGTGCTATAAATCAGTTTCTTCTCGCATAAAATAAACAACAAATATGCTCATCCCAAAGATAAATAGAATCTGTCAGTAACACACTAGTAACGACACATGCAGACATTCGAAAGAAGATCTGCATTCAAGTGATAATGGCAAAAGTTATATGATCGAACAGGAATAAAAGTGGGATCATTACAAGCACGTTGTCCGGATGACACATCTAAGAGGGTTGCAGATGTACCGAGAATGGTATAATAAACAGAATACACGAGGATAGCAGGGAATATATGGCCGGAAACAATGTCTCTTGATGAGACAGACAGACAGAATACGTGCTACAATTTCATCGAAATGATTCTGTGTTACTAACAGAAGCTGCAAGGCATTAGTCATCATGCTTCCAATAATGTCCCGAATGGGATATAAAAGCAGACTATCGCTGAGGACTACGACCCATGGTCAGCAGAAACAGGCAACTAATATAGTATTCAATGCTTATAAGAAAAATCTGCAATAAATCCAATAAATCCCAGTTTTTGTCGTTCCATGTGGACGAAAGATCAAGGGTATTTGCGATAACAACTCTAAACCATAGATGTATTATACTTTTTTTTTTGTTACAAAAATGCAACGTAGTCACGGTGGAGTGATATCTTTGAAAAATGTTTTCAGCAATCTATAGACTCCCTAATACTAGTAAGTAATAATAATATAATATCCCTAATAATAGCAAGGGCTGAACATTGTTGAATACTTGAATATTTTTAACAACCAAGCATATCCATTCATGTTGAGCATTTGTTGCGCATGTGATGGACACTTCCAGTAGGATAAAGCATCATTTATCGAGTACGTATTCTTTAGAAATGGTTTCAGAAACATAACACCTTAATAGGATGTGAAGCTACATCCCAAAGAATTTCTTCGGAACTTCTGTTATCAAAGATACAAATTAATAACGGAAAACTCACGTACAAAAATTATATTTAATAGTATAATTTTCGCCTGTGTGTCACAGGCATCTTCAGTACATTTTACGCTCAAATTAAACAATAACTGAAAATTCCAAAAAGCGCCACCTAAGTAGCTGGTGTAAGATAACTAAAAAAAGTCAATAAATTTCTTAACAAAAAAAAAATGTATGCAATAAAAAGTTAGGAAATATTAGCTGTTTTATAAAGTACTATCTCCCATAAAGGGGATAGACGTAAACCGTTGGATCTGTTTAAGTTAGGAGAATAAAGTAAAGTTTCACATGTTTCTTTATAAAGGCGTTCCATGAGGAACCGACTTTTGTGAAGGACTCTTGTCTTTCTCCAATGAACTTCTATGTCTAGTGAAGATGGCATGTTCTGCAAGTCCACATTTTCAGGTTTAAAGTATTCAATATAAGATTGGTGTTCTTTTATCCGAATAGAGGCAGATCTTCATGTTTGTCCGAAATAAGATAATCCGCAAGAGCACGAAATCTAGTAGACACCTGGATAATTAAGATGTGGAAGCTTGTCCTTAGGAGAAGTGAGAAAGGTGGAGATTTTTCTAAACGGTCGAAAGACAACAAAAATATTCAGTCGTTTCAAAACGTTTGCTATACGTTCGCTAATGCCTTGTACATAAGGGATAGGAATGCGCGTTATTTCTTCTGTATTTGAAGAGGAAGACAAACTACTCATAGCTCTTTTCATGAAGGAATTCTTATATTCATTAGATAGAAAGGAAGAAGTTATATATTGCAGTTCTTTCTGTAAAAGATCGTCTGAAGAACAAAAGGAATGGGCCCGATGAACCAGTGTTTTAATAGTTCTTGCCTTTTGACTGGGATGGTAATGTGATTCAGCATGGATATAATGGCCTGTATGAGTCTTCTTTCTATAGACTGAGATGGTAACCTACATTTCTCATAGGATTCCCATACCTTACGTCAAAGGCATCTCCGAACGTCTTTCTAAAATTATGAAGAAATACAATTTTGCCACTACTTACAAACCTATCAACCAAATTTACAACTTGTTAACTTCTCCTAAGGGCAAATTCTCACCTTTGATGTTGCCTGGCGCTTATGAGATTCCATGCTCATGCAAATTGTCTTACTTTGGATAGACAGGTAGGTCTGTTCAGAAACGCATCTCGGAACATCAAGACCACATTCGTCTTTTTAAACCGCAGAAATCTGGCCTCTCTCAATACGGAATTGAAAATCCAAGCCATAGGATCCATTGGGAAAAGTCTAAACTCTTACATAGATCTTTATATAAACATGAACGTTTATATAAAGAAAGTTCTGAAGCCCTACTACACAGACCAAATTTAAACCGCAACGACGTTCTTACTATTCCTAAAGTATGGGAAATTGTCATACAAAATTGTGTAAAATAATAATAATTTTTTTTTTCACTTCTGTAACACGTTATGCACGTTTAATGAGATTCTATTGTAATCATGCGCCCTAAGTGTATGTTATTCCCATTATTATTTAAACTACTATAATGATAATGTCCTAAGATAAGTACTTAGGATGAAATATTTACAATTAAATAATTTTCATTGTGGTTAATACGTGTGTTTCTTTTAATTATGATCTCACCACAGGTTTCGTTATTTAAAAAAAAAATCAGCTGATATTTCCTAACTTTTTATTGTATACTTTTTTTTTTGTTAGGAAATTTATTGACCTTTTTAGTTATCTTACACCAGCTACTTAGGTGGCGCTTTTTGGAATTGTATTATACTATTAAAATTATACTATTAAATAATCTTTGTACGTGAATTTTCCATTATTAATTTTGTATCTATATGTCTACTCACGGTATACCTCTTTTAAAACTTCTGTTATCAAAGTGACAGGATACTACTTACATCCAGTCTGATGAAACTGCAGCAGTTCATCATATCTGCCTGCTGTGGAATACATGCGAAATGTCCCAGAGTAGAGAGAGAGAGAGAGACAACTGCAATCTCTGAAGGTTATCTATGTTAGACGGCTTTCTTCCCTAAACTGTCCATATCGTGGAAATAAACAATTAAAAAAAAATATTTTATTTTTATTATAAATTACTGTACAGGATTTTAGAGTATCATACGGGAATGTTATATTATGAATTCTGTAGGTTTACTATTTTACATCGATGTATTTCAAAAAGATAAAATATAGTTTGGTTGTTTTATATCGATGAAATCGATTCATAATGGTAGATATGAAGTATTGGAAGATAAGTTTCATTCTTAAATTTAATAAGAAGTTGAAGTTAAAAAGTTAAGCATATAGCGGAACTTCTTTTTAATATATGCTGTTATCAAAGAATGAAAAATAATTTTCGTATTTTTTGAAATTTATTTCTAAATAAATAAACATAAATGCAAAATATTTATTTATCGCAGTTATCATTCGAAACTAACTATCGTCTTCCATAATCAGGGACGATATATGACAAACGAGGATTTCAGATTTTGAAAAATTTATTAACAATTAAACGCTATACAGAAATGAAACTGCCAAAACTAAATTGAGAATGTCAAAGCATTTCGGTGTTCAAAGTCCTAAATTGAGGATTATGCAGGGTATCATTGTTGGACTTGTTTGATCATTTGACAACCTCGTAGTACATAGTCATAAGGGGGGGGGGGGATTGAGACAACAGACGTTTTAAGATGGCAGCTCCTGTTGTCACAGTTTGTTAACAGCGTATAGTTTTGTCTTACTTCTATCTTAAGTTTTGTTTGACTGACTTCATGAAAATAGCTTTACTACTCTTAATTATTGCAAAATAATTAAGAATAGTAAACTCTTAATTATTTTGCAATAATTACGTTCGAAAGGAAGCAGAATTCAATTTTTATTTTATTTACTTGATGCTCATCACTTGACAGATATTAATTTATGCCTTCTTCTTCTTCTTTCACTCTGCCTTATCCCATGTTAAACGGGGCCGGCGCACCAATCTTTAACCTTCCTCTTCCAAGTTCTCCGGTCCAGAGCATCCTTCGGACTCCATCCTTTCTCCCTAAGATCCTCTGTCATCTTATAAGTATTACTTCAGCTTTATTATCTTTATAAAAATGAAACTCATTAATTCATAATAATTTAATGTTGTTGTATTTAATTTAAAATATTTTATAGATATATTTTAAATTATTTTCAAATAATGTAAATTAATTTATATTATTTTACATGTGTATTTTGACTTTTAAACTGTTGTTAGAAAAGTCTTGGCTTTGGACTATATTTGTTCATGCATAAAATGCAAATCTTGCTTGCTTTCCTTTACGTGTTTCTCTATTTGAATATCGGTGAACGGTAATCAGTTGATGACGTGGAATTAATACTTAGATAAAGTTCAATGTAAAATATCTCCTCTTATACAGGGGTGTAGTCGGGCCAGGGCGCTCCAGGGCGACGCCCTGGTACCTTTTTAAAACTATCAAAAATTTTAAATTCATTATAATAAATTATAAGAATTATAATAATGAGACTTATACTGCATTTCCAGCTTTCGGTCAAAAAATAGCAGCTTGCACTCTTGTCATTTTCGTTTCAGGAAACAAGACAGTCTCTCTATTATATATGGCCGTCGCATATCACAATAATAATAATAATAATAATAATAATAATAATAATAATAATAATAATAATAATAATAATAATAATAATAATAATGCCGCACTTCGTGCTCTGGATTTTTGTTTCCAAAGTAGAGTCCTGGCACTATTTCTTTTAGGACTACACCTCTGCTCTTATACCAATTAATAATAATAAATGATTATGAACGTATTTTTATTGAAGATTAGTTCGAGAATTATCGTACTTTGAGTCCAATAGATGGCAGCACAATACGAAAGGTTGAAGTACTTTTCGTTTTGTCGCTAAAAACTAAGAAAATACTATTTCATTGTAATTACTGAATTCGACGAAACCAATCGAAATGTACTAAATGTCTGGAAAGGAAGAAGCAGTCATAGATTACCGAACTCTTAAACACAGTACCTCTTTCAGTTACAGCTCATATTGAGACTACAGTATGCTGGGTAGCTAGATCTATATTGTATACAATCAGTGGCGCACTCAGGATTTAATCTTGGAAGAGGTCGAGCGCTCAGGATTTAACCTTTGGGGGGGGGGGGGCGAGTTGAGTAGACGTTTTGTGAATACACACTACACATCGTATATGACCTATAACTGAGCATCTGCAGTGATCGCTAATTCATAAGTAGTACACAACATAAATAAAAAAAAATGAATTTGAATTAAGAAAAGATTTTTGGAAATTTTTCCAGTGTTTTTTCCTTTTCTTTGGGGGTGCCCGGGCCCCTTGCCCCCCCCCTTCTGGGTGCGCCACTGTATACAATCCTAAATTGTGTTGCCATCCCCCAAGTCAAAATATCTAGATAGATAGATTCCTGAAAAGTCGCTAAACATGAGAAAATAACGCTGCTGTAAATTAATGCAAATCCTTCATATGAGGAAGAATAAAGGGGTCTTCAGCAGCTGACACTTCCATACTTCCTTAAATATTCCTTTAAAGTAGGAACCAAGCAAGTTGCTTTTATTATGAAATTCCCTAGCAATACACCAATATAGTCCCCAAATCCGTTTTCATATAATTTTTTTTTTTTTTTTTTTTTTTTTTTTTTTTTTTTTTTAAGCTTTGTAGATCGTTGTGCATTTGTTGCATTGATACACTGATCATTGTGCATTGGTCGTTATGCAATAATACTACTACTAATAAGTGTTATATTTAAATATTAATATTAATTTTAATATTGTATTAAAACATAAAGATAAATTTGGCCATGACTTCCGATTTACAATAACTATCGTGGTGGTGTAATACTGAAAGGTAAAAAAGTATTTAGCAATCAACACGTAGAGAGGACGAATAAAAAATTTTATATATGTAAATATCTGTTGTTGATAATCTTCAATATTCTACTTCTAGCAAATATTCCTAAGTTGGACTGCTTTTATTAAAGCAAACTTAGACAATTCATAGCTACAACACCGCAATGTTATAGCTATGAATCTATTACCATAGGCCATACTTAATGATCAAAACTGAACCTCAATTGGAAGTTTCGTTTTGTTATATAATTTACATTTAAATTACTCTTTTGATGAAACAAGTGTTCAACATCACCACTGAAAGGAAGTGACGAAAGTTATATTTGTGGATTAAGAAAGTTCCGTGATCGACGTTGACATGTACACTCATGTTCATAGAAACCCCATCACCTTACATAAATATAATTTTTAGTAGTTAAATGCTATTTTCTTTTAGTTTATCATCAGATGCTTCGTTGTATTGCATCATCTATCATTTCCACTGTATAATAATAGCTACTATTGCGTCAGAATGTTTTATGCCATAAATAGACAGCAAGAGCTAGTTTTCGCATTTTCGTGCTGCGATCGCTATTGCTAGTTACGTGCAGTTAACACCTCGCAGAAAAAGTGTGATTCAAATTTTGAATAGAGAAGGCTATTCCTCTCGTGAAATAGCTAAAAGGGTGTCCTGTAGTCAATCTACTATGGTACGGCTGCTGTCGAAAGTGAAGGAAACCGGATCTGCTGAAAGTAAGAAGGGGGGGGGGGGGGAAGAAAGTCACTATCTACTCCAGATTTTCCCAAATTGTGTTCGGTGAAAAATTATCAAAATTAATATGAGCCTGGAATGGTTTTAAATGGTGCGACAAGTTCAAACATGTTTGAAAATCAAGCGCTCCTCATTTTACGTGTGGATTGTGCTATAGCGATAGTGTGCGCTTAGCTTTACATTGAATACGAGACTGATGATACTCGACTCTAACCAAGATGTTCCGTTAAAATTTCAGGATTTGTGAAGTGTTCCGTCGTAGGAAAAATTTGGGAAACGCTGATCCACTCCATGCCAAGATCAAGTTCTAAAACGGCTGTGCCTCAAAAATCGCCGTGTGTCGTCCGGAGAACTGAAACGGTACTGAGAAGAACAAACAGGAGTTGTGGCAAGCTCTGTAACTGTCAGGAGAATATTCTTTCGACAGGTACTGATAGCCAGGCGCCTTAAAAAAGAAGCCCTTGTTAAACAAGAGAGAGAGAGAGAGAGAGAGAGATTGACTTGGTTAAATTGATGCAAAGAGCATGCTAAATGGACCCCTGATTAGTGGAAAAGAGTTTTTTCTTTTTTTTTCTGACGAGAAAGGTTTAACCTGCAAGGCACCGATGGCAGACTACATCAGGAGAAAAATTCAACCCTGATTGTATGTTGTCAACATTCAAGTTTCTTGCCAGTTATATAATCTGGGGGGCTGCATTACACAAAAGGTTCAGTGAATGCACAAGTCTTTCAGAAATTTAAGAAGACTTGCTGCCTACTCCCAGAGACCACTTTACCGTAACGACGAACTGCATATTTCAGGATGAATCTGTACCCTTGTCATATGGAAAAAAGTGTAAGTAATGCTATAATAACCCAAAAATGTACTATATAAATTGAGTTTAGTACTTAAAAAGCATCAGTTTTATTGCAGGGTAATAAGTGGCCCAATGAACACTCGATTCAGCGTCTACCATGGCTAGGTAACAGCCCGGATCTGAACCCCATTGAGAATTTCTGGTAACAAATGGGATGAAATACACAAGAAGAAGCCGAAAACACTTCAGGAGCTCCAAGAATCTATTAAAAGAGGTATGGAACCGTGAATACATAGTTGCATTCGTCAGGATATTGATTTGTCAATGCCCCGCCTATGCCATACTGTAATAAAGTCATGAGGAGAACCCACGAAGTACTAAACAGCAAAAAGTGAATTTTTAGATTTGAATGTCACTGTGTAGTTGAACTACATTTTTATATCCGTATTTGTTTATCCAGTGAAAATATCCCTGTCCACTACAGTTTGAAATATTTACAAATTTGTCAAGTTTGTTGTCATTTCCTAAATATGTCACATCTTGTACT